>NC_057343.1:166785000-167085000 GCF_016509475.1 Prionailurus bengalensis | reverse complement strand
AAAGAATCCACTTATAATGCTACTTTTTTAAAGTTGTTTGTGGAAAGAGAAATCTGAATTATTTTTTATAATTCCTACTTTTCTAGTGTCCGTACATTGTTGCAAGAATGGTACAGGAAATTCTGGAATAAGAAATTCTCTGAAAACATTAAACAGATTAGAGGAAAGTAAAACCAATAGGATTATAACTTGGAATATAAAGCGGGAGAGAATGTGAAATAATAGAGTGGTAAACAAACTACAAAGAAAGAAATAAAATTGGAATTAATAATTTATAGGAAGAGTAGTAATTTCTATTTCTGGATACAGCATTTCATCATAATTAGGATGAATCAACTATTTAAAATACATAAAAACATCTGAATGGTTTTTTGAAGCTTATCAAATTAGAGACTTGTCGAACTGTAGCCCATCATATATGGTTGTATAGCCTGTAATTTAGAATGATGTTTGCATTATAAATAGTTTAAAAGAACTAGAATATTTTGTCACATGTGAAAATTATATGAAATTTAAATCAATTGACCATATATGTTTGGGTTTATTTCTGTATTCTCAGTTCTTTTCAATTGGTCTCTGTGTATGTTTACACTCTGACCACCTGTTTTGAGTAGTACAGCTTAATAATTGAGCATTTGAGTACTCCAACATGTTGTTGTTGTTGTTGTTGTTGTTGTTGTTGTTGTTGTTGTTCAATGTGTTTTTCTTGGCTGTCTGGGGCCCCTTGCAGTTCTATACGTATGTAGGGATTAACTTTTTCATTTTTGGTACAGTTTGCTGGTGCGTGAGTGGAGAATAGGGACCCAATAGGTACAAAATTGTGTTTTGATTTAAGTATTCTATTACTTAACCTCAACCACCTAGGTGTAAATAGGAGCATTCATAAATTGCTTCTCTTAACCTAATTTTATACCTCTAGTTGTTAAACATGCAATCTCCAACAATTTTATTGACCCTGTCTCCCAAAAGTATATATTCCCCTTCTACAAATACTTACCTAGAGACTCCAATGGAGTTTCAAGTTGTTTTCTGAACACAGTGTTCAAAAGATTATCCCTCTCCCCTGTATGTCACTATAAAAGAACTTCAGAGTATCTGTCTCTCTCTGCTCACTGTCATATATGGTACTTAGTATTATACCTCTGAATGTTTGGAATGTTTGGAGCTGATCATGTGCATGGGAGAAGAATAGGAATGGTTTTTCTCCCTTAAACAGTAATTTCCATAGCTGAGAGATGGTCTTTAAAATAGTATATTTTGTGTTTAAATACTGACAGTGAATATGACATAAATTGTTCCTTCCTTTGAGGTAGTTTCCTCAATTTTGTTTCAGATAGAGAATGTGGTAGACTGCTTAAGAAAAGGCGTCTGCCTTGATAATGCATTGATGAAGAGCCTCCACACGTTGCCTGTGGTTTCCACTTGCTTTTCCTTTGCAAATATAGGTGACAGTATTTTCTTTTTATAAATAGTTTAAGATTATTTCATGGGAAAGTTGAGGATGATATACCTTGCAAGCTTTGATTGGTTGCATACTCAATAAAAAGTACATAAATACTTTGTTATTTTTTTTTCTCAAGGACAGAACTCTTTTTCCACATGAGACACAACTATTCCTATTTACATAGTTATTACGCATATAAAACATGGATTAATGTAATTAATTTGGACTATATATAAGGAAATTTCCGAGTATTATGATTATATAATCAATTTGCTAGCAATATTTTTATGTTGAATTATAACATTTTAGTCTGCTAAAAATTAAACTTAAAACTTTTTAAAAAGGACATCAGTGGGCTTTGGAAATCTTTTTGTGCTTGAGACAATTATGAAGAAATGGGAAGATTACTTCTTTTATTTCATTCCAAGTAATTAGCACTTTAAGAAGCTGAAATGAGGATAGGTAAGAAGAAAGACAGAGGTTGGTTTACATATTACTGAGAAAAATATCTGATTTAAAAATAGAAGTCAGAGAAGTCACAAACTGGTGGTTTAGAGGATTATTCTTGTTTTTCTTATTGACAAAGAGAAGAAGTATAATCACAGATAAAGTCATCATATTCAAATAATTAGATAAGATTATTCCATCACTCAAAATACCTATTTCTATCTATAGTTCGAATTATAAGTAATTTTCTTCTTAAATTATATTGAAGAAAATATTTTATTCAGATGTTACAAATTTGCCTTATTCCATTATAATTTTAAATATTTCAATTCATCCTTGTAGTGATTGCTTATAATTGAAATGTACAGTACTAGCTTTTGATCTGAAAATGGTGTCAAGCATTATGTTCTCCTTTTCCCTGGGTGAACAGAATTGAAGAATAGAAAAAATGTAGGTATGAAATTCTTATCCCTTTAAAGCACCCCCACGCATACACACAGATGCGTTGTCTCTTGCATGCGTTCATCCTTTTTTAAAGAATTTTTTTTTTAATGTTTATTTATTTTTGAGAGAGAGATAGAGCATGAGCAGGGCAGGGGCAGAGAGAGAGAGGGAGACAAAGAATCTGAAGCAGCCTCCAGGCTCTGAGCGCTCAGCACAGATGCCTGATGCGGGGCTCGAAATCACCAACCGCGTGATCGTGACCTGAGCCGAAGTCCAACGCTTAACCAACTGAGCCACGCTGGTGCCCCTGCATGCGTTCATTTTAATCGGACAATTTTATTATATTTTGCAACCAAAGGAAGAGTTGGCAAACAAATAATGGCTAAAGATATATCCTAAATTTTACTCCATCTGTTTGATTAAAATACAATTGTTTGGAGAGTATACAACATTTTTATTACACACACACACACACACACACACACACACACACACACACATCCTGAGCGAAAAAGGTGAGAAGCACTTGGAAAAGAAGCATAAATATAGAATTATAAGTGACTGCTGCTTACAAGGGAGTTAGTAAATCCACAGACAAAATAACTAATATTTCCTATAACTAACAGCCAGATGTACATGTCTCCATTTGAACACTCTCCATCTGTTAATTCCAAGAATTTATTTAGTTAATTTTGATTAACTCTATAATTGTAGATATAGTGACAACTACAGATAAAAAAAAAAGGAAGGGAATGGAAGAAGACCAATTAAGATTGGTCCTAATCTAAATAGTGACAGACTTGCTTGTCATTAGACATGTGGAGATAAAAAATTAGGAGATGAAATCATACCCAATAACCATATAAATATGTAAGCCTGCAAATTTTACTAGCAAAATCTCTTACCAAGATTAGTCTTCTTCACCTGTTCTACTGTTTAGGTCTTTAAAAATTGAAGTCGTACAATAAGTAAATTAGGATTTATAATTTTCTAGGAGTCTGAAATGCAATTTACCAAGTAGTTAGGCATTAGTCTATAAAGAGCTTGTCATTTTTTGGCAGCGTAAGAGGTATTTTCAAGGTATTCTTAGAATAATTGAGCAATCATGTCATGTACTCATCCTTAGAATTTCCTAGAACACACATCGTTCCAGTCATACTACTTTTTCTCTGATCTGAACACTTCTACTACAGATGTATCAGAGGTGCACTTTAACAAACTTTTTATCACCTCGAAAAAATCTCTTATATAAGAGAAATTTAGGTTGTCTTAGAAAATTGTGCTTTATCATTTTTTCATTGGCCAAAGGGAGTCTTCCTCTGTGGCATTTAAATGGCTTCTGTCTCATTTCTGCATGCTTGTCCTTTCCCTAGGGTACATCTATCTCTGCGGTCATTCTATAACTTTAGGTTAGTCTACCAAATCAGGTTTCATGAAAGCACATGATTTTTGATAGGACTTGCATATAATCTATATACTAATATAGGATTAAATTATATTTTCCTATTATTTATAATTCTCTATCCTTGAATATAGTATATATTTCTATTTTCAATGTTTTCTTTACATCTTTGATGAAGTTTTATAATTTTCTCAATAAATATTATATATATATATATATTTTTACATATATCTCCTCAGTACCTTTAATTTCTATTTCTATTTTAATTGTAATTAAAAAAAAACCCTTGGCTACGTTATGTTTCTAACATCTGTAATGCTATTGAATTGTCTAGAAATCATATTCTTCAATTGCTTGAAATTTTTTTTTGGATATTTGGTTATTTAGGTATTGGATCCCTGAATATTGAAAATCAGTTTTCTTTTAAACTTCAATTTTTTTAATGTTTATTCACTTTTGATAGAAAGATGGACTGTGAGTGAAAGAGGGGTAAACAGAGAGGGAAACACAGAGTCTAAAGCAGGTTCCGGGCTCTGAGCTATGAGCACAGAACCTGATGTGGGTCTCGAACTTAAGACCTGTGAGACCATGACCAGAGCTGAAGTCAGATGCTTAACCAACTGAGCCACTCAGGTGACCCTTTTCTTTCAACCTTTAAATACCTCTTTTGTTTATCCTATATTATTTTACTCCCCATTATGCTTATGAATACTGAATAGAAATATTGGTAAATGTGAATTTCTGTCTTGTTAATTTCTTTAAAGGAACTCTGTCTCACTATTAAACATGAAGCTTGGATAGATTTTTAGAAAGCCACCATTATCTTTTTAAGGAAGTTCTCTTGTAGTTTTAGTGTATTAATTCATATTGTCCTACCATAATATTTGGATTAACAAATTTTTACATCTTTCAAAAGTTTATTACTACTTTAATTGGGTAACATAATTACTTAAAATCAGATATTTCATTTTAAATTATTTATGCAATTACAGGATCATTTCCCACCTCCCTTTTTTTCCCACCAACTTGCTCTCATTGATAACATGACCAGGTAACATTGCTACATTTTTTACTTGAAATTATCTCCCATACACCCAAGAGCATGTCCTTATATTAAATATTTGCACTTTTTCCTGTTCAACTCCAATATATAAGTCAAAAGAAACAACTGAGTGAAAATGTCTATGTTAATTCTTGTCTTTGTGGGAGTTCTGCCATTCTTTTATAGTAAACTTGTTCAATAAAGTCCCAGATAGTAAATAATTTAAACTTGGAGGGTCATACGATCCCTGTCTCAAGTATTCAAGTGGATTGTTATAGTACAGAAGCAGTATATTATATTAAATGAGTATGGCTGTTCCAATAAAACCTTATTAGGGGCACTGAAACAACCACTGACAGAATTGAAGGGAGAAATAGATCGTTCTACAATAATAGTTGTCTATTTCATACTGCACTTTCAATAATGGATCGAACATTTTGACACAAGTTCAAAAGGAAATATGAGATTTGATCAACAGTATAAACGAACTATAACAGACATTCTGAACATTCCACACAGCAACAGAAATTATGCATTCATCTCAAATGCACATACAATCTTTTCCAGGATAGACCATATGTTAGCCCATAAAACACTTCTCAATGCCTTTTAAAGGATTGAAATAATACAAAGGATGTTTTATGACTACAATAGAATAAAAGTAGAAGTCAACAGCAGAGGGAAACTGGAAAATATGTGGAAATTAAACAGACTCTTAACATAGCCTTAAAAACAAAAAGTCAAGGGAAAAATCACTAGAGAAATTATAAAATACTTTGAGATGAGTGAAAATAAAATCAAAACATACCAAAACGTATAGGATAAAACAAAATCAGTGCTCAGAGAGAAATGTATAGCCACAAATGCCTACATTAAAAAAAAAAGAAATATCTCAAATAAATAATCTTATATACTTTAAGGAACTAGAAAAAGAATAGCAAACTAAATCCAAGCAGAAGAAAGGTGATTTTAAAGATTAGTATAGAGATAAAATAGAGACTAGAAAAGCAGTAGAAAGAATAAAATCAAAATTGGTTTTTTGAAAAGATAAAAAAAAAATTGATAAGTCCTTAGTGAGACTGTAGAAAAAATAAAAAAGAATACACAATAACTAAACTTAAAAAAATTAATGCAGGGGCATTACTGTGGGCTTTATAAAAACAACAGGATCATAAGATAATGCTATGGCAAGTTGTATGTCAAAAAATTAGATATCTAGATAAAATAGAAAAAAACTCCTAAAAACACACAAATTACCAAATCTGATTCAAATAGTAAATCTAAACCTGTCTATAACAAGTAAAGAGATTAAGTAATTAAAATTCTTCCAACAAAGAAAAGTCCAGGACCAAATCGCTTCACTCAGCCATGTATTCTACCAAACTATAAAGAATTAAGGCCAATCCTACTCAAACTCTTCCAAAACAGTAAAAGGAGGGGAACACTTCTGACACATTCTCTCAAGCCAATATTACTCTGATACACAATATGCCAGGAGAAAAGTAAACAACAGTCAATATTCGTGATTAATATAGATACAACAATCCTCAACAAAATAACACCAAAATCAAATTCAATAGTACATTGAAAGAATGATTCATCCTGAAGAAGTATGATTTATCCTACAAACACAAAGGTGATTCAACACAAGAAACCCAATTAATGTAACACATCCCATTAATAGAACAAAGGGAAAAAGTATCACATGATCGTCTCAGCAGATGGAAAAAAATGATTTGATAAAATCCAACTCTCTTTCATTATAAAAACTCTTCACCAAACTAGGAGTAGAGGGAGCTTCCTTAAAATGATGCAGTGCATTATCAAAAACTCACAGCTAACATCACAATCATTTTTTATAGTTTTTATTATATGTTAATATTTTATTGTATTTTAATTTTTTATTAAAATCCAGGTAGTTACCATTGTAATATTAGTTTCAGGTGTAAGATATAGTGATTCAACCCTTCCATATAACACTTGGTGCTCTTCACAAGTCCATGCCTTAATCCCCATCACTTAGTTAACCCATTCCCCATCCACCTCTCCTCTGATAACCACCAGCTAAAGAGCAAAGGGAAAAAAAGAGAGAGAGGCAAACAGGAAACAGCACTACCTTGAATTGTGAAAGACTGAGAACCATTCTCCTAAGATCAGGAACAAGAAAAGGGTGACTGCTATTCCGTATTATACTAGAAGTCCTAGCAAGAGCAAATAGTCAAGTGAAAGAAATAAAGGGGATGCACACTGAAAAGAGAGAAGTAAAGCTATTTTTGTTCTCAGATGACATGATGCTATGTCAGAAAATCATATTGAACTTCCCATTTCCCCTGCAGTACACACCCAAATAACACACAAACTACTTGAGCTAATGATCATATTAAGCACAGTTGCATGGCTAGTTGTTTTTCTATACACTATCAGTGAAAAAATGAAAAGGAAATAAAAATTAAAAATTCTATTTATAATGGCATTTGAAGGATATAACACTTAGGAATAAATTTAACTAAGGAGGTAAAATGTATGTTTGTTGAAAGCTACAAATCATTGCTATAAGCAGTTAACAACCTAAATAAATGAAAAGCTATCCTATGTTTATTGAATATAAGTCAGTATTATTAAGATGGAAATATACCCCAAACTGTTTACAAAGTCAGTGCAATCTCTATCAAAATTCTAGTGGTGTATTTTACAGAAATGAGAAAGCTGATCCTTACATTTCTATGAAACTGTTAGGGGCCTTGGGTAACCAAAATAATACTGACATGAAAAACAGATAACTCATGCTTCCTGATTTCAAAGCTTACTGCAAAGCTAGTATTATCAAAGTGGTGCGGTATTGGTATGAGCATACATTAAGACTAGTAGAATAAAATTGGCAGTCCAGAAATTAATTTCAATGTTTACAGTCAATCGATTTGATAAGAGAGCCAAGACCATTTATTGGATAAGGAATTGTCTCTTAACAAAATTGTTTTGATGGTCTCGGAACAACTGAATCATCACATGCAAAAAAAAAAAAAATGGAGCTCTCTCTCATTCCTTTAAAAAAATGAATCAATAGCATAATATAAGAACTAAAATTATAAAACTATTTGAAGAAAGCATAGGGATAAGTCTTTATGAGCTAGGATTTGGAGATGGATTTTTAAATATGACACCAAAACTATAAGGAACCAAAGAAAAAAAAAGATAAATTGGACTTGATAAAAACTAATATTTTTAGTGTCATCTGGGGGTTCAGTGGGTTAAGTGTCCAACTTCAGCTCAGGTCATGATCTCACAGTTGGTGAGTTTGAGCCCACACTGGGCTGTCTGCTGTCTGCACAGAGCCCACTTTAGATCCTGTCTCCTTCTCTGTCTGCTCCTCCCTGCTTATATGGATAAAGAAGATGTGTATATATATTATATATAGTGTAATATATAATATATAATATACATTATGGAATATTATATTATTGTGTGGAATATATTATTCCATAATATATTATGGAATATTACTCCACCATCAAAAAGAATGAAATCTTGCCATTTGCAACAGTGTGTTTGGAGCTAAAGGGTATTATGCTAAGCAAAATAAGTCAGTCTGAGAAAAACAAATACCATATGATTTACCTCGTGGGATTTAAGAAACAAAACACATGACCATAGGGCAAGGGTGGGGGGAAGAGAGAAAAAGAAGCAAATCATAAGATACTCTTAACTATTGAGAGCAAACTAAGGGTTGATGGAGGGGGATGGGTGGTGGGCATTAAGAAAGGCATTTGTGATGAGTACTGGGTGTTGTATGTAAATGGTGGATAAATGAATTCTACACCTGAAACCAATTTTACTATATATGTTAACTAACTAGAATTTAAATAAAAACTTGATATTAAATCAAATGACATTACAAAGAAAGTTAAAAGATAACTGACAGAATGGAAGAAACTATTTTCTGACAGAATAGGAAAAACTATTTTCAAATTGAATATCTGGTAAAAGTTTAATATCCAGAATATGTAAAGAACTCCAACAACTTGTCAATAAAATAACAACCTATTAAAAAAATGTACAATGGGCTTGGGCAGATATTTCTCCAAATAAGACATACAAATGGCCAATAAGCACATGAAAAATGTGTAAGATCATTGGTTTATGGAATAGAAAATCAAAACTATAATGAGGTAATTACACCCTTTGGAATGACTTTAATCAAAAAGCATAAAATAATAAGCATTGGCAAAATTGTGGTTAAATACAGTCCCAGTACACTGCTGGCAAGAATGAAAAATGGAACAGCCACTGTAGAAAACATTTTGGTGGTGTCTCAAAAAGTTAAACATAGAAATAACATATGACACAGCAATTCCATTCCTAGATTTATACCCAAAAGAAATGAAAACATATGTTCATGCTGCTGAAACTTGTACAGAAAGATTTATAGCACCATTGTTCACAGTAGTCAAAATTGAAAACAATGTTCACCAATTGATGACTGGATAAACAAATTGTGTTATACACTTATGATATTCAGACAATGGAATATTATTCCAGCATAACAGGGAACAAAGTATTGATACATGCTACCACAAGGATGAAACATGAAAACATTTTGTTAACGAAAAGAATGCAGACACAAAGGGTCATAGATTTTATTATTTTTTTATGTGCTCTATCTGGAATAGGCAAATCCATAAAGACTGAGAACAGTTTCGAGATTACCAAGGGTTGGATGGAAGGGGAAAAGACTGATTACATAATGGGTTCAGGATGTTCTTCTGAGATGATGAAGTTTTGAACCTTGAAAGAGATGGAGGCTGCACAACACTGTGAATATACTAAATAGCACTCATTTATCATTTGATTTGTGAATTTCATTTCAATAAAATTACTAATAAAAACAAAAATAAGTAATGAAAATAAAGAGATTAAAACAATATTAGAACAAACCATAAATAAAAAGTACTAATATTTCATGTAAAATCAAATGGAAAGTAAGTAGTATTGGTAAGATTAAAATTTGGGGAAAAGAATAATTAAAATGAGTAAGAAAGATTCAATAGTCATCATAGTTTTAAACTTATTGTATCTCAAATGATATATTACCAGAATAAATCACCAGTTTTAAAGAGAACAATAAGTGTACATGTCAATGCAAGAATTATAAGAATATTATGTTCCTATAATGTAACAGATAATATAAAAATTGTGTTGTCTGTCTTTAAAATGTAAATGAAAAAATAGGGGTGCCTGGGTGGCTCAGTCGGTTAAGCATCTGACTTCAACTCAGGTCATGATCTCATTGTTGGTGAGTTTGAGCCCTGCATCAGGCTCTGTGCTGACAGCTCAGAGCCTGGAGCCCTTTTCAGATTCTGTGTCTCCCTCTCTCTCTGCCCCTCCCCCACTCATGCTCTATCTCTATCTCAAAAATAAATAAAATCATTAAAAAATTTTTAAATGTAAATGAAAAAATATTCTGACATGTTGATGGCTAGTTATTTAAGGAAAAAATAATGAAAATTATCTCGCAGAACTTCTAGACACATACAAATTAGCCAATTATTTTAACACTAACTGACATTTTATTTTTATGTTACTTAAAATTATATATAATTAGGTATAGTCTTTATTTTATTTATTTATTTTTTTAATTTTTTTTTCTTCAACGTTTTTATTTTTATTTTTGGGACAGAGAGAGATAGAGCATGAACGGGGGAGGGGCAGAGAGAGAGGGAGACACAGAATCCGAAACAGGCTCCAGGCTCTGAGCCATCAGCCCAGAGCCCGACGCGGGGCTCGAACTCACGGACCGTGAGATCGTGACCTGGCTGAAGTCAGATGCTTAACCGACTGCGCCACCCAGGCGCCCCTGGTATAGTCTTTATTTTTTGAGGAACATTTAATACTAATACTAAAACCGTACAGATTCTTAACACATAAATCTATAAGCAAATCTTACCAATAGATGCAAAAAAATTTTATTTCAAAAGTATATTATAACATCCCATAATTTATATAGGAGTTATCATATTTATGCAAGAAATAGTATTAATTCATAAATGAAATTAATTAAATTTGTAATTAAAGTACAGCAAACATATATATTATGCTATACACACCATAGGACATTTTCATTCATTTCTTTCAAATTTGTGTCTTCAATGTGAGCTGTGACTTTCGGATACTTTACAAAAAATTAAGTATAATTTACAGACTGATAACTAGCAAAGACATTGAGTCAGTAATCGAAAAAATTCCCAATGAACAAAAGTGCAGGACCAGATGGTTTCACAGGTGAATTCTGCCAAACATTTGAGGAAAGTTAATACCTATTCTTCTCAAACTATTCCAAAAATTATAAATAGAAGGAAAGCTCCCAAATTTATTCCATGAGGCCACCCTTATTCTGATACCAAAACCAGATAAAGACACCAGTGAAAAAAGAGAACTACGGTCCAATTTCCCTGATGAACACAGTTGCAAAAATTCTCAATACCATACTAGCAAACTGAATTCAACAATACATTAAAAAATAAAAAACATTAACCATGATAAATAGGATTTATTCCTGGGTTGCAAGGGTGGTTCAATATTCACAAATCAATCAATGTGATGCATCACATCAAAAAGAGAAAGGATATGAATCATGTGATCATTCAATAGATTTAGAAAAAGCATTTGACAAAGTGCAACATCCATTCATGATAAAGACCCTCAACAAGAGGGAACATACTTTAACATAATAAAGGCCATCTATGAAAAACTCAGATATACCATCATTCTCATTGGGGAAAAACTGAGAGCTTCTCCCCTAAGGTCAGGAACAAGACAAGGATGTCCACTCTCACCACTTTTGTTCAGCATCATACTGGAAGTTCCATCCTCACCAATCAGCATAAAAAAATAAAAACATCCAAATTTGTAAGGAAGAAGTAAAACTTGCACTATTTACATATGATGTGATACTATATATAGAAAACCCTAAAGACCCCACATAATCATACACACGTGTACACACACACACACACACACACACACACACAAATACTGCTAGAACAGATACACAAATTCAGTGAAGTCACAGGATACAAAATCACTGTACATAAATCTATTACATCTCTATATACTAATAATGAAGCAGAAGCAAAAGAAATTAAGGAATCAATCCCATTTAAAATCACATACAAAATACTAAGATACCTAGGGATAAACCTAACCAAAGAGGTGAAAGACCTGTACTCTGAAAACTATAGAACACTGATTAAAGACATTGAAGATGACACAAAGAAATGGAAAGATACACTATGATCATGGATTGGAAGGACAAATATTATTAAAATTTCTATACTATACAAAAAAAATCTACACATTCAATGTAATCCCTATCAAAACACCAACAGCATTTTTTACAGAACTAGAACAAACAATGCTCAATTTGTATGGAAGTACAAAACACCCTGTTGAATAGCCAAAACAATCTTAAAAAAAGATGGCCAAAGATAGGGGCATCACAATTCTGCGCTTCAAGTTATATTACAAGGATATAGTAATGGAAGCAATATGGTACTGGCACAAAAATAAACACATAGTTCAATAGAACAGAATAGAAAATCCAGAAATTAACCCACAGTTATAAGGTCAATTAATCTTCAGAAAGACAAGAAGTAATAATATCCATTGGAAAAAAAGAATGTCTCTTCAACAAATTGTGTTGGGAAAACTGGACAGGAATATGCAAAAGAATGAAACTGGACTACTTTATTACACATACACAAAAATAAATTCAAAATGTATAAAAGACCCTAAATGTGATACAGAAAGTCATCAAAGTTTTAGAAAAGTACACAGGTAGTAATCTCTTTGATACTGGCCATAGCAACATTTGTCTAGATAGGTCTCCTGAGGAAAGGGAAATAAAAGCAAAAATAAACTATTTATTATCAAAATAAAAGACTTCTGCATGGCAAAGGAAACAATCAACAAAATTAAAAGACAATCTACAGAATGGGAGAAGATAGTTGCAAATGACAAATCCAATAAGGGGATAAATAACTGATTATATGTATATATATACGTGTGTGTGTGTGTGTGTGTGTGTGTGTGTGTGTGTGTATATCTCCAAAATATATAAAGAACTGATACAATTCAACACCCCCAAAATAAATAGTCCAATTGAAAATAGGCAGAAGAATGAACAGACATTTCTCTAAAGAAGACAGGTGGCAGACACATGAAAAGATGCTCATCATCACTGATCATTAGAGAAATGCAAATCAAAACTGCAATGAGATATCACTTTACACCTGTCAGAATGGCTAAAATGAACAACATAAGAAACAACAGGTGTTGGCAAGAATGTGAAGAAAAGGGGAATCCTCTTGCACTATTGGTGAGAATGTAAATTGGTATAACCACTATGGAAAACAGTATGGAGTTTCCTCAAAAAGTTAAAAATAGAACCACCCTATGATCCAGCAATCACACTACTGGGTATTTAGCCCTAAAATACAAAAACACTAATTCAAAAAATACATGCACCCCATGGGGTGCCTGGGTGATGGCTCAGTCAGTTGAGCTGTCCAACTTTTGGTTCAGCTCAGGTCATGATCTGGCAGTCTTGTGGGTTTGAGCCACGCATCAGGCTCTGCACTGACAGTGTGGAGCCTGCTTATGATTCACTCTCTCTCCCTCTCTCCCTCTCTCCCCCCCACCCCCATTCACGCTGTCTCTGTCTCTCTCAGAACAAATAAACTTAAAAAAATACATGCACCCATGTTTATAACAGCATTATTTATAATAGATATGGAAGTAGCTCAAATATACATTGATTGATAAATGGATACAGAAGATTTGGGATAATATATGTAAATTTTATTGGGATATAAAAACTAATGAAATAAAAACTAATGAAATCTTGCCATTTGCAAAGATTGGGATGGAGCTAGAGAGCATATGCTAAGCAAAATAAGTAAGTCAAAGCAAGACAAATACCATATAATTTCACTCAGATATGAAATTTAACAAATAAGCCAAGGGGAAGAGAGAGAGAAAGAGAGAGAGAGAGAATCTTAATTATAGAAAACAAACTGAGAGGAGGGGAGTAGAGGATGTGTTAAATAGGTGATGAGAATTAAGGTGTGCCCCTGTCTTTTTTTTTTTTTAGCATTTATTCATTTTTTGAAAGGCAGAGAGAGAGCACGAATGGGGGAGGGGCAGAGAGAGAGAGGGAGACACTGAATCTGAAGCAGGCTCCAGGCTCCAAGCTGTCAGCACAGAGCCCAACGCGTGGCTCAAACTCACGGACCGTGGGATCATGACCTGAGCTGAAGTCGGCTGCTTAACCGACTGAGCCACCCAGGCACCCCATGGTGTGCCCCTGTCTTGATGAGCACAGGGTGATGTATGGAAGTGTTGAATTACTATATTGTACACCTGAAACTAATATTACACTGTCTGTTAACTGACTGGAATTAAAAAAAAAAAAACTTAGAAGAAAAAAAACACTGAAAAATTTGAGTGTAATTTTATGATTATTTTCACATAGCTCATCCTCATTCGTTAATAGTATTCCATAAAACAGTATTGATTTTATTTTCATTGTTTTATTTATTATTGGTTGAATATTAATACTATTAACTTTGTAATATTTGGTGTGTCTGGTCAATTTGCTGAACATTAAATTCATCCTATGTTCTTAGTAATTTAATCATTTATTATTATTATTATTATTATTTAATTGTATCACCAGTGTAGAATATATCTGCCTCCTTATAATGATTGAATGCTAGAATTCTATTTCCTTATTACTAAATTGTCTTTAATTTCAGAATAATGTCATGTAATATTGGGGTAATATAAATTACAATGTTTGGTGATTATGTGAATGCCTCTAATGTCTCACTATTTAGTTGTAATTTATGATGGACATACTTCTTTTCTTAGTTTATCAGTGCTCTGTGCAGGAGTTTATTCAATAACTTTTGAGAATGTTCTAAATTAATTTTGTGCTTTATTGAACTTTATGGAAATTGCAGTGGTGTAAGTATGTATGTGATATTTTTTTTTAATATGCTAGCTGGTGCATGAAACAAAGCTCAGCATTTCAGTTGATTTATGTAATAGAGGCTTCTGTTTTACTCTTGCAGTAATCCAATATGGCTTTCTTAGCAAACAATTTTTCTCCACATGTGAATCAGGGATCCACTATCCTTCTACCATATGCTTTTACCATTCATTAGGACCTCCTTTAACTGGAAGAATGTTGTATTGCTACAGTTCACTTCAACGCATGTTCTTTTCAAGAGAACTATTGCATAGTCCTGCCTATATTCAAAGAGGATGGGAATGAGGTACAAATGGAAAATGCAGTCCCTGGATGGTCAGTATTTTTTCAGCAGCAACTCTTTATAGAGAAGTTGGAACATAAATAATTAAGAGTTTACTGGTACAAGAGTACCTACCTATAATTGCTGAAACTACTTAGTTAAGCATCAGCCTCATTCCTACCTTAATCATTTTTTTAATGTTTATTTTTGAGAGAGAAAGAGACAGAGCATGAGCAGGGGAGGGGCAGAGAGAGAGATGGAGACAGAAATCAAAGGAGGCTCCAGGCTCTGAGCTGTCAGCACAGAGCCCTGTGTGGGGCTCAAACTCATGGATCATGAGATCTGACCTGAGCTGAAGTCGGATGCTTAACTGACTGAGCCACCCAAGTGCCCCCTTAATCCTTTTTTCAAACAGAACATAATACAGTGGTCCTCAAATACAATATTTATAACCACAATTTGTCTGCTTCTTTTGTATTGATAATATTTTGGAGGCTTTTATTGCCAGAGCAAGGACAAACTGTTAAAAATACAATAAATATTTTTACCTAATATGAAATGAAGTTGATCTTGATAAAATATAGCATACTTGGTTAGTGACTCACGTAATGCACTTATTTATTTTATATAAACTATTAGTTCACCATCTCTTTATAATCTTCATGAGATTCAAATTCAAAATGTATTAATTTTTATATAAAAATCAATACCTATCTTGTAAAACAAAGTTTTCAATAAGTAAAATCACTTTGTTTCACTTTAGTTGCTTTCTCTGTTGTAATAGACTAGGAAGATAACCCATGTTTTTTTGCATATAGATGAACTAAATAATTTCAGACACCTCTGTTGAGTCTTTTGGGAATACAGAAATAAAAGTGATCCGGTTAGACTGGCAGAGGATTTAAGACCTTTGGGGATTTAAGGTTTAAGGATTTAAGACCCACCATAATGATACTTAAACAAAATAACGGTCTTCAAACTTGTGACACAATCACTAGACAGGGCTGTCAACAACAGGTAATCTGAAAAATATAGACCTAATTGAGATTTATAAATATAAAATTTCCTTTTTTTTAAATATCCCAAAGGAGAGATTTGCCTTGGGTATTATATGTCTTCATTGGTGACCAGTGTAAGATCTGGGTCTTAAATTACTGCTTGTACCTGGTTGTAAGAGCAAATTACTTACATAAAAGGGAGCATGAGGACTGAAGAAAACATAGTATGACAGTTTTGTTAATGCTTGTGGTCCCAAGCCCTTTGATAGTCCATTATTAATATTTAAACCATTGAGGACCTAGATTATTTGCTTCTCAGGAGAGAAGAAGGAAAATGAAATAGCTATTTAATTAAATATTTAAGTGACCACTCTGCATTAGAGAAAACTGAAACAAATATGTACTCCAATCTCTTACTTGGCTGAAAGTAATTGGAGAGGCTTTAGGAATTTTATAGAGTCTAATATCAATATTGAAAGATAGCAAGAAGATAGAGAAATGAACAAAGGCTGTAGTAGTCAATGAAGGCATCATAAAGAAGGATAGAATAGAAAAGTGGGTAAAATTTTTAAAGAAATGGGGAATTCTATGGATTTCACTTCTCCAAAGACCTAGATGAAAGAATAATCATGACATGTTGCCAGATTACTTTCAGTCTGTATTACTGCTGTGAGGAAATAAGTCTGGAGGGAATGGAAGATAAATTTAGATTTGTAGAGGACTGTCAGATTTTAGAAAGTCCTTTTTCTTTTTGGATGAATTTTTATTGTGAAAATAACGTATTTTAATTGCATATTTTAAAAATGTAAGTAATACAAGTAGTGATAAAATCCTCTATAGTCACATCAGAAATAAATAACCAGTGTTCACATTAATAAATATCATTTCCGGGGCACCTGGGTGGCTCACTCGGTTGAGCGTCTGACTTTGGCTCAGGTCATGATCTCGCGGTCCGTGAGTTCGAGCCCTGCGTTGGGCTCTGTGCTGTCAGCTTGGAGCCTGGAGCCTGCTTCGGATTCTGTGTCTCTTTCTCTCTGACCCTCCCCGGTTCATGCTCTGTCTCTCCCTATCTCAAAAATAAAAAAAACGTTAAGAAATGCATTTAAGAAAATATCATTTCCTAATAGCACTTTATTCTTGCCTATTTACAAAATTGGAATCACATTGTTCATATATGTGTTTGCATGTGAATTATATAGTAACACTTTTTTTGAAAGAACTGATCAATTGCCTGATAGCATCATACATTACAATACATACGTTAAACCAACATTGGTCAAGTTATCCAGAATTAAAAATTTAATAAATCATATTTTTTTTACCTTCTCTTCATTTCCCTTTTCCTCTGCCTCAGTCCTTCTTTCTCTCCTTCCTTCAGTTTTTCCTTTCTCCCTCCCTCCCTCTTTTCCTTCTTTTTTTAAAATATACAAATTAGTTGTTTATTTGGCTTTTTATTATGACCAGTCCAAAATTTAATTTGAAGATAAGCTTAGAAATTTAAGTGACAAAAGGAAAATCACCCACCGGTGCCCTCCATCCCAGCCCTCTTTCCTTCCTTTCTTTCTTTCACATGCTCCCTCTTCCCTCCCTCCATCCCTCTCTCACCTTCTTTCTTCCTTCTCTCCTTTCATTTCCTCCCTCCTTTCCTTCCTCCTTCCTCCCTTGCTTCTTTCCTCCCTTTGTTCCTTCCAGCTATTGGATATAATGTTAAAAGGATTATTCTCCAGTTTATTTATTTTTCATTTATTTGAATAGTCTGTGGAAAATAATTATGCAAAAGAGCTTTCACTACAGAGGAGCTTAAGAAACAGTAGAATAACAAAGGCATATGGGATGAATTGAAGGAAGCAAGGGTCACAGTTAGGGACATAAATTGAGGTCTGAGTGAGCGGTAAATTTTGTCCTTGTTCTCCTTCCTCTTTTCCCTACCTAAATTTTCTCTCCCATTTTTCTCTCCTCCTTTGATTTTTCTTTTAGTATTTTTTTGAGGATAAGCAGATTTATTGAGAGAAAAAGATCCACTTAAAAAATGATAAATGGCTCTTAGTATTTTTAAGATGAATGTAGGTACGTCTACATAAAGAAAAGTAATATGACAAACTGCAAAAAAAAAGGACTGGAGTTCTAAATGTGCTAGGGCAATTTGGGGGATCATAGTATTCTTTATATCCTTATATGTGGTCAAAATATAGAACTGTATCAACTTCTATTATTGCTTGCTTTTTTGAAACTTAGATCACTTCTTAGAACACTTAAATTGAATCATAAAGTTCTCCAAGAGAAAATGAATGTGAAAAAATATCTTAAAAATTATAATTGTACTTTCACAAATGTAAGTATAAAACATCGATTACCTAGACTATGTCTCTAATTAGCTTTATGCTAGTAATTCCATTGAAACCTCTTTTAAGAGTAGAATACAAAATGATATTTGTGAAAGTGTTTTTTCTGATGCCCAGACTCCTGTGATTTTTATCAACTTAACAAGCATCATAGGCTTGAAGGAATCTGTATGTAGAAATTCCTCACTTAGATATATTGTATTTGTTGAATCATTTATCTGCATCACTTTCATGCTGTACCATTAATTAATTTTAAAATTTGAGTAATTTTATATAATTCTTTTAACCAAGATTATTATAGGAAGATGTTTTATACAGCCATTCTCAATTCTTTGTCTAGCCTAACTTAATTTCCTATTTCTTTAGTTTCTATATCAGAGTATCATTCCAGGGAACCAAAATGGATATTCCATTTTGATCAAAAGACTTATGGATAGACAGGAGACTAGACAAATTGTTAGTGTCCCTTTCTTTCTAGGGAACTGACATTTGGAAATATGAATAAGTAATCCTTCTCTTAGTTTCCATATTGGAAAGTGATTGTATAGTATCATTTTCCTGAGGCCTTGACACATTTATTTGCATTTGTAAGTCTTGCTTTCACACCCTTTCATTGTTCACCTTTTTCCTCCTATGTATTACAGGTAATACTAAGCTGTCTGGACACAAAAGACACTTTCTTCTTAGAACTTACTCTTTCATCACTCCAGTGTTTGATTCTTACACAATTTGCATTTATTTGAAAGTCTATAATGTAGAAAAACTTTAATACCTGAAAGCAGTTTTGTTACCTTATGACAAGTCTTCAAATCCAAGCTCATCATTTATCCATTTATTTAGTTATTTTTTAGTAGGGTGAAGTCAGCTTAGTACTTGGGGCAAGTACATTTAAAATGTTCAAGTACAGGGGCACCTGGGTGACTCAGTCAGTTAAACATCCTATTCTTGGTTTTGGCTCACGTCATAATCTCATGGTTTGTTGGTTCGAGTCCCACATTGGGCTCTGCACTGACAGTGTGGAGCCTGTTTGGGATATTCTCATTCTCTCTCTCTCTCTCTCCTCTCTCTCTCTCTCTCTCTCTCTCTCTCTCTCTCTCTCTCTCTCTCCCCGCTCTCTCTCTGCCCCTTCTCCACTCGCTCTCTCTCAAAAATAAATAAACATTAAATTTTTAAAAAAATAAAAAATAAAGTAAATAAAATGATCAAGTACACGGGTGTCTGGGTGGCTCAGTCAGTTAAGCATCCATCAGCTCAAGTCATGATCTTGTGGTTTGTGAGTTCTAGCCCCACATCAGGCTCTGTGCTGATAGCTGAGAGCCTGGAGCCTGCTTCAGATTCTTTGTCTCCCTCTGTCTCTGCTTCTTCTTCCTCTCACTTTGTGTGTGTGTGTGTGTGTGTGTGTGTGTGTGTGTGTGTGTGTGTGTCTCAAAAATAGATAAACATTAAATTTTTAAAACAAATTTAAAAATAAAGTGTTGAAGTACAATGAATTAATTTTTCACTTAGAAGGGCTCTTGTTTTTTTCTTTATAAATAAAATTGTGTATATACATAAGGTATACAACCTATTGATTTAAGATATATTATGTAGTGAAATGATTACCATGGTCAAAATAATTAACATTTCATCTCTTTCTAGTCACCAGTTTTTTGTGTGGTGAGTGCACCTGAAATCTACCCTCTGAAAATATTTCCAGTTTTCAATACAATATTATTAAGTATAGTCATCAAACCTGTACATTAGATCTCTAGACTTATTTATTCCCATAACTGCCAATTTGCACATTTTGACCAACATACCTCTATTACTTCTACACTCCCAGCTCCTAGTACCTGTCCCTTTCTATGAATTTGACTTTTCTTTTTTTTATTTTTTATTTTATATTCCACAGATTGTTGAGATGATACAGAATTTGTTTTTCTCCATCTGACTTTTTTTGTTTTTTTCACAGCATAATATCCTAGATGCTTGTTGCAAATGTCAGGGTTCTCTTCTTTCTCATGGCTAAACAATATTCCATTGATAGATACATATCTTTAGGCAAGAAAATAAATAAAGGCATACAAATAAAAAAGAAAGAAGTAAAATTGCCTCTGCTTAAGGAGCTGTAATACATATAGAAATCCCTAAGAATTGCATCAAAAAACTATTGGAACTAATAAATGCAGTAAATTTGTAGTATACAATATCAACTTACAAAAATCAGTTGCATATCTATACACTAGTAGCAAAATCTAAAAAAAATCCATTTACAGTAGCCTTAAAAAATAAATAAAATACTTAGAAATACATCTCACTAAGGGTGTAAAATAATCTGTACTTTTGAAAACTATAAAACATTGAAGAAAGAAATTGAAGATGACAATATGAATGGAAAGATATCTCATGTTCATGGATTGGAAGAATTAATATTTGTTAAAATGTCCATACTATCCAAAGCAACCTACAGATTCTGTGTAATCCTAACCAAAATTCCAATGGCATTTTTCACAGAAATAGGAAAAGAAATCCTAAAATGCATATGGAACTACAAAAGACCTCAAATAACAAGGCAACACTGAGAAATAACACAGTGGGAGACATCAAATCACCTGATTTCAAAATATACTACAAAGCTATTCTAATCAAAACAGGTAGCATAAAAACAGACATATAGACCAATGTAACAGAATAGAGTCCAGAAATAAATTTATTCATTTATGGCCAATTGATCTTCAACAAAGACATCAAGAGCACACAATAGAGAAAGGACAGTCTCCTCAAATGATATTGAGTAATGCTGCTTTTTTTTCATTATATTTGTTTTATGTTGAATGTAAATCTTCTAAGGATATGCTATTTTAGCTGATTCTTCCTTACAATCCAGTTTGTTTCACTAAATACTAAGAAGTATGATTCAGATATTTAGAGTAGCAAATCAGAGTTCACATTCCTGGTTTCCACTAATAAATGTGACTTGGAAAAAAACAACAACTCACTTCATGTTATATCAATATTTCCTATTATAAATTTTGAGAATAAAAAACTTTTTAATGGGATCATAACAATTATTATATTTCAGATTCTGGTGGGAAAGTACCACCTCCAAATAATCATGTAGCCACTGTTTGACCATGAATGATGCTTAAAAGTTGAACTTGCTTTTTTTCTGACATTTAGAGTCCCACTTTATTTCTTCAATTTGTAATATTTTCAACTAAACAAAACTATTTAAAACTACTTTTCTCAGTGCTTCCTGTTTAGATAGTATCTCATCTTGTTTCTTTACCAATCCAATTAAGCAAAAAGTATTGTGTTTCTAATTTGTACAATGCATGTTGGGTGGTTGGGATGCAAACATGAATAAGGAGGTGAAAAAGAAAATAATAAGAAACAAAATTCAGCCATAAACTCTCACATTTCCACAGTTCCTTTCCCTATCTCTTAATTTGACTATGCACCCTCCCCTCTAAAATAATAATAATAATTAACTCTGCAGACAAATCCTTCACTGGTTCACATTACTTTCAGTATAAATTTCAAGTTTCTAGGCATAACTATGTAGGGCTCTAGAGAACACAGCCCCTGTTTCTGTGTACATCTTCATCTCATAGTTGACACTTCACAATTTCCATGCAAAAATGACAAAGGCTTATAATTTTCCTTTCAGTCTGTTCTGTTTATGCCTCTTTGCTCATGTTCTCTCTTCCCAAGATACTCACTTCCCACCTCCTCTAGTATTATTATTTTCCTGTTAGGTCAGTAGACTTGTCCCAGGAATCCTTTGTTAAATCCCAGAATAAGATAGTACTTTTTGCCTTTGCTCTTATAGCATTCATGCATATACATCCATCTTAGCATTAGTCACTGTATAGCAATTGTTTGCTGGTGTTTCTGCCTACCACTCTATACTTAAGCTCCTTGAGGACTGGAATCATTCCTTCTCCATTTTTTTTTCTTCTCACTCCTGTCCTGTAGCTCAATGGTTGGCAAACTGTTTCTAAAGGAACAGACAAGGGCACCTGGGTGGCTCAGTTGGTTAAGGGTCCCACTTCGGCTCAGGTCATGATCTCATGTTTCGTGAGTTCAACACCCCCTGCCCCCCACCCGCGTTGGGCTCTGTGCTGACAGCTCAGAGCCTGGAGCCTGCTTCAGAATCCGTGTCTCCCTCCCTCTCTCTGCCCCTCCCCCGCTCATGCTCTGTCTTCTCTCTATCTGTCTCAAAAATAAATAAACATTAAAATTAAAAAAAAAACATGAAAGGAACAGACAGTATGCAGTATTTTAGGCCTGTGGGCCACAAGATCTCTATTACAACTACTCAGACCTGCTGTTGTAGATTCAAAACAGCCATAGGCAATAAGTTAAGAAATGAACATGGTTATATTCCAATAAAACTTTACTTACTGAAACAGGTTTCATGGCCTTGGGTTGCTGACCCTTGCTGTAGCATGGTGCTAATAATACAATGCCAAATAAATGTTGAGTGATTTATGTTCCCAGATTTATCCCTGTGCTTAAATTCTCAATAGATGAAAGGCTTGGTTTTCTGTTCCCCTGGAAGAGCTCTGTTCTGTAATATTCTGTTGCACTAGTAACTGGTGTCTTGTTTGGAGTCCCAGAGAAGTATTTGGTGCACTTTCACTTGTTAATAGGTTTTCCTAATGTGTGCTCCCTGACTGACAGTTTTCTCCTGCGGTTACTCTGGGGTCTTGTTGTTGTTTATCATCTGTCTATATGCTATGAAATCCCATTGCCTCTCTGTGACCAACATCCTCATTGCCCATCATTTAGCAATGCTTGCATACTTCTCTCTGCCCAGGACTGTGAAACAGAGATGAATCCGACATGGGCTTTCTCTCACCCAAAGCCACGTGCATCAGGGAGAATTACAATCTGGTGTAAGGGATGGAAAATGTATTCTGTTGACTTAAACAATGAAGGAATTTTTTTTCTCTCAAACATCAGTAATGTCACAGTCTAGGGTTTGTGGCAACATAATGATGCTTTTAAAGACTAAAATAGTTCCTGTATTCTGTTGTATTCTCTTTAGCTAAGGTTTTTGTCCTCATGTTCAAAAGATAGCTGCTGAATATGTAGGCATCACACCCACTTCTCAGATAGGAGGGAGGAGACTAGAACATCAGCTTATTTCCACCTATGTCATGAACGATAGCATGATCATCCCTAACTGAAATGTTGATTGGGAAATGATGGTAGTACTGTTCCAACTTTTAGGGTAGAAACCATCAGGACATAGGGTTAAATGGATATTGAGTGACATTTCCTGAAGTAGGTAGCACATCATGGGAATGATAGAAAATCACCACCCCTCACCAGCTTCGACCAAATAATTTTCAGAATTTTCTTAAGCATCATGAAATTTAATGTAAATGTAATATTGAACTAGGCTATTGTGTCATCATGCAATTTTAATATTTAGTTAAGATTATTTTGTGTGCAGGTTATCATTTGGTTTATCTACTTCCCTCCTTTAGCATCTTCACTATAAGATCTCTTAATATTGAAACAATTTCTCTTATTATATCTAAATATTGGTATATTTTTGTTATAAAATTATACATGGAGAAAAGTATAATCAGCTGTTTATATTTTCAAAGTATTTTTAAATCACCTAGCCATTAACTTTATTTGAGTTTTATATTGACCCACTTTTTCTTTCATTATGAATAAAAAGCATTTAGTTTAGAACTATAGTAATTGAATGTTATAGTTACGGGGATGAAATATTTCACATTCTTTTTTCCATAGTGAAATCTCTGTGCCTTCATATCTAAAAATGCATACCTGAAGAAAATAATTTGGTTGTAATTCCACATTCCATAGACATATTGCATTAGAATCATCACTAAAGAATTGTCTGCTTTGTGGTAATAATTATTATTAATTACCAATATTTCAAAATAATGGGAATACAGTAATGAAATATATGTCATCACATAACTCTTTATTGAAAAATAACATGGTAGGGAGAAAATAGAAGAAGCTAAAGAACAAAGTGAAATTTGTTTCTCTTTTGGAACTAGAACACCATATTTTCTGTGACTATAGATATCTTAAGATTTCTGTCTTAGTGTTTTTACTTTTTACTCTTTAGGGATGTATATATAAATAATTTAATTTTAGTCATTTAATGTTTAGAAAGGATTTATATTAAGAATGATCTATAAATGCTAAGTAATACTACTTTATTTTCAAGAAAGTTATCAAAGATACTTGAGATTTGCTATAACAGTCTCAGTCACAACTTATAATACATTCACTTAACTAGTAAAAATAAAATTATATATTCAAGAGAGATAACAAGTTTTCAGATTGTTTCTGATAGCAACAAAGATAACATTATTTATTATACTCTACTTAAGCTCTTAACCCTACAAATAATATATGTTTATATTCACCTTTTTCAGTGTTCCCTTGTTTGAGGTGGTAAGACATTAAAAAAAAAAGATCCCTCTCTTTTTTGAATTTCTGATCTTTTATTCTTCCCAGTTTACCTTTCACTATGGAGTTAACCTGTAACATCCCAAAATTGAACTCTTGCCTAAATGAAAATTAATCACTGCAAATGAGGTCTCAGATTATTCTTTTAGGTTATTACAGCCAACTTTGATAGTGATAAGAGAATAAATATTGAAGTAAGACTTACTGGGCTTGAAATCAGCCTCCACTATTTTGATCTCCTTTCTTATCTTTATCTCTTTTCTTAATATAATTTTATACTTATAGAAAATTGCACAAATAGCACAGAGTATTCCCATATTCACTTCACCAGATTTCCCTTATGTTAGCATGGAGGAAAACCATGGTACAATTATTCAAACTAAGAAATTAAGATTCAGATAATTCTGTTATCTAATTAAGGATGTAATTAGGATTTCTCCAGATGTATCATTGCTGTCCTTTGTTTTTGTTCCAGGAATCATTCCGTGAACCTGCATTACACTTAATTGCTGTCCTTAGTCTCCTCTATAGTTTTGCGGTCTTTCCTTCTCTTTAATAGCCTTGACACTTGTGATAAGTATTGGTCAGTTCTTTTTTAGAATATCCCTTAATTTCGATTTGTCTAGTATTTTTTTCTTTTTATTGAGATATAACTGGCATATAATATTGTATACATTTAAAGTGTACCACTTGTTGATTTGATACAGATATATTGCAATATGATTACCACCATAGAATTAGCTAACAGCTCTATCACGTCACATCATTTATAACTGCTCTTTTTTTTTCTTTTAAAGTTTATTTATTTTTTATAGAGAGAGTGCACATGTAAGCAAGGGAGGGGCAGAGAGAGAGGGAGAGAGAGAAAACCCCAAGCAGGGTTCATGCTCAGCACATAGACTGATAGACGGGCTCAATCTCACAACTGTGAGATTATGTCCTGAGCCAAAATCAAGAGTCAGATGCTTAACTGACTGAGCCATCCAGGCACCCCTCTAATTTCTCGTTGGTAATGAGAACACTTAATATCTAGTCTCTTAGCAACTTTGAGGTATATAATACAGTATTGTTGACTATAATCAAAATTCTATGCATTAGAACTGCAGAACTTAATCATCTTTTAATAAAAAAAGACAAATACTGCAAGATAATTACTTATATGTAGAACCCAAAAGAGGTGAATTTGTGAAAACAGAGAATAGAATGGTGGTTATGAGGGGCTGGTAATGGGGAAAGTGGAGTTGTCTAGTTTTTTCTTATGATTAGAATAAGATTATGCATTATTGGACACAACTGCCACAGAAGCGATGTGCCTTTCTCATTGCATCATTTCTGGGGATACATGATGTTAATGTATCTTATTATTGGTAATATTAACCTTCCTCACTTGATTAAGGGGGTATCTGTTAGAAACTCCATTGTAAAATTAGTTTTTTTCCTTTTTGTCGTTAGTAAATGTATTGGGAAAGATACTTTGAGACTATGAAAATATCCTGTTTTATCCAGTAACTTTAGTATCCATCACTGGGACTTGCCTGCAATAATTATTATCAAAGAAGAACTGTTTTTCTTCTCTCTATTTCTTTATTCAGTCAGTAATTAATTTACATGAGTATGAACTCACAGATTTAATTTTTTTCCTATGGGTTATATTCCAATACTGTTGTTATTTTGTTGGTTATAGTTTTCCAACTTTGGCTATTATTTATAGGCCCTATAAGCAACAGGGCTTAAAATATATGTATGTATACTAACTCTTGTATACATGCATATCTATTTCTGAATCTATCTAGATATATATTTTAAAACCATAGGTTCACATTGATACCTCCATTAAATGCAACATTATTGCATTCATTCTAGCCTCCTTCCTTTCCTGGTCTCTTCTTTCTCTAAGAGACCAGACTCTCACAATCTAAGATGCACTTATTTGTTCAACTGTAGTATATACTTAACAGTTTCACAATTTAATTCTTACTCCAATAAGAACATTTTATCGGCATAGGGCCACGTGTACCCCAATGTTCATAGCAGCACTCTCAACAATAGCCAAATTATGGAAAGAGCCTAAATGTCCATCAACTGATGAATGGATAAAGAAATTGTGGTTTATATACACAATGGAATATTACATGGCAATGAGAAAAAATGAAATATGGCCTTTTGTAGCAAAGTGGATGGAACTGGAGAGTGTGATGCTAAGTGAAATAAGCCATACAGAGAAAGACAGATACCATATGGTTTCACTCTTATGTGGATCCTAAGAAACTTAACAGGAACCCATGGGGGAGGGGAAGGAAAAAAAAAAAGAGGTTAGAATGGGAGAGAGCCAAAGCATAAGAGACTGTTAAAAACTGAGAACAAACTGAGGGTTGATGGGGGGTGGGAGGGAGGAGAGGGTGGGTGATGGGTATTGAGGAGGGCACCTTTTGGGATGAGCACTGGGTGTTGTATGGAAACCAATTTGTCAATAAATTTCAGGAAAAAAAAAATCTCACCAAACTTTAATAAACCTACAGGAAAAATCATAAAAAAAAAAATAAAAAAAAAATAAAAAGAACATTTTATCACGTAAGTGCAGTTAATTTGCTTTTTGTATTATGACTTCAAAACAATCAGAAAGCTCTCATTAAATGTGTGGGAAAATAAGTGTTTTTTTCTGTTGTTGTTTGTTTCGCTGTTTTCAAATAATGCACTCTATTTTTAGGGCTGCAGTTTCACATAAAGCTAATTGTATTCTTATGTGTTACATATCTTGATATAAGTACAATCCCTCCCCTATAGATTTTCCAGTACAGAGAGGAAAATGGATCTCAAGTATCTCTTTGTATGACTCCTCTGCACATGCTGAATTAGCTACCAAGCTAGAGCAGATATGCCCCTGAAGAATTTAAGTGAACTGCCATGCTCATTCCATGGAAAATTCTGGACAAATGAACATACCTCTAGACTCTCAAGGACAATGGAGAATAGATGTAAAAATCACTGCCATTATTATAATTGCAGTACTAAGCCATACTGAATGACTGCAGTGAATTAGCATTACATTATAAAGGCTATCTTAGAAAGTGTGTGAATCATCTATTACATTTTTTACAGAGTAAATGAAAATGGAAGGAATGGACAATATTAAATTTCAAATGCAGTAGATGCATATATTTAAGTATTATATACTAATATCCAGATAGATGCTGACATGTTTTATTGATTTTTGGCTCATTGTGTTATGAAAGGTCAATTTTATACCAGCTCCTAAAAAAAGAATAGTCGTTGGGACTTTTCTAGGCAAGACAAAGATTAGTGAAAATTCCCCACATGGACAGTGCCTTAATAGCACATTTATTTTACTTGCTGATAAGACACTAGCTTGAAAACCTAGTTTTCAGTCATATTTGTATTTGGTTGAAATTGTAGTTTTCTCACAAAGAAGGGTATATAAGAAGAAAATGAATATATTGGAAGAAAGGCATAGATTCTCAAATATGTAAGATGAGATGGCAGGAATTAGTGTCCGCTGTAAGAATAAAGATTTGCTGTTTTGTCTGATAATTTTTTCCTCCATTATTTTTGTACTCAAATATGGGTTTGTTTTGTTTTTGTTTGTTTGGTTTTGGTTGTTGTTTTTTTGAGAGGGAGAGCGAGGGTGAGGGAGAGGGAAGAAGAGAGAAGAATCTTAAGCAGGCTCCATGCTCAGTGCGGAGCCATCACAGGGCTCAATCCCATGACCCTGGAATCATGACCCGACCTGAAATAGAGTGAGGTGCTCAACCCACTGAACCACCCAGGCACCTCTCTACTCTCTTTTAATCACCATTGCCAATTCTCTTAAAACCGGTAAAAATAACAGAGGGAGGCACCTGGGTGGCTCAGTCAGTTGAGCATCTGACTTGGGCTCAGGCCATGATCTCACGGTTTGTGGGTTCCAGCCCCGCATCGGGTTCTGTGCTGACAGCTTGGAGCCTAGAACCTGCTTCGGATTCTGTGTCTCCCTCTCACTCTGCCCCTCCCCTACTCATTCTCTCTCTCTCTCTCTCTCTCTCTCTCTCTCTAAAATAAATAAACAGAAAAAAATTTTAAAAATAACAGAGGATACTTCACTGATTATTCAACTCAGACACAAAAATAGTTCCTGAGAGTATCAAAAACAGGAAAGAAAATGTTATAAAATTCAGTTTATTAATTTAGTTTCAGTCACGTGTAGAGAAACACAAAAATCAGAAAAAATGATAATATAAGTTGTAATATTAACCTAGTGTATTTGTTTATTAAAATCCTTGGAAAATTATTTAGAAAGCCAATTTTCCAATATTAAAACACATATTTTATTTAAAATTTTATTGATTTTTGTATTATTTTGAATTAAAATTCTATAATACTCTTATCTAAATATTTAGGATTCAAAGATAGGCTATAAAACATTATCTCCATATCATCCCTCCTAATTTTTTAAAAAGTGTATATTAAGTACCTACTCTGTGGCAGGTACTGTGTTTGGTAGGGTTGGAGATAAACTAGGGAGCTTTCCTAGAACAAAATGTGAAATCCAGACACATGCGTCTAAAGTGACTTTAAGCAACACCAGTCTGTCAAGAAGCTTGCACAGCCAGAGGGAATGCCTTTGCTGGCTGCATTGAGGCAGATAGTAAATGCTTGCGTTTAGCAAAGGCTATCACATGTGAGGCTACCAGCTTAAGCAGACAATGCCAAATGGGGTAATGGACAAAAACTAGAAGACCCCACTCATGCCATGATGTACACTGAGGCCCTTTGGAGGTAAAGGTTTTGTGACAGAAGGAAGGTAAGCTCAGAAATGGCTAAAACCAAGAGGAGGATTACAGGCAGGTTTAGGGAAGGCTCAAGAGGGAAAAGCAGTACATCTGAGAATGAAGACAAACACAGGAGATTTGCTTGTGTCTCAGAATCTGAGGAAAGAAAAATTCTTCAAGCAGACAATACCTAGTTTATAGAGTTTCTATTTGAGTTATTGTTATTTCATTAAAAATAATTGCTAATACTTATATAGTGCATATTCTGTACCAACACTATTCTGAGACAGCTGCAACTCAACACTCACAGCAATTATATACAAAATTAATAATATTATTCCTATTTTGTGGTTGGGGAGATACACAAAGGATTGAGTAACTTGCAAAACTCACATGATTAGCAAGTGTTTGAACTGGGATTCAAACCTACCCAGTCTGGTTCTAGTCTTTGCTGTTTCCCACTGTGATATAATACTTCTCAAATAAATGTTTAATAAATAAATGTTTAAATAAAATACTTCTTAATAAAATGTTACCCTTTTCCTCTTAAGGAAAGATTGCCTAAACTTAATGATGTTCCTTCTATCAAAAGTGCTAAAATAGTTAAAGGTTAGCTATGTTGATTATGAAGGATTTGTTCAATATGTACAATCTTTGTTAGGAAAAATTTCCCAAAAAACTATTTTCGTGAGACAAATATAGATGTGTATTATGATATTGTCTCTCTTTTTTCTGTTCTTTTTCCTTCCTTCCTTTTTCTTTCTTCTTCAAATAAGCTTTGATTTTAGTTTTAACTATCCTTGTGATATTCTGCAAATAATATTAATATAGGAAAGATAAAAATGAGTCAATGATAGAATCTCTTTTTTTAATGTTTATTAATTTTTGAGAGAGAGCGTGAACAGGGGAGTAGCAGACAGATAAGGAGACAGAATCCGAAGCAGGCTCCAGGCTCTGAGCTGTCAGCACAGAGCCTAACGTGGGGCTCGAATCGACAAGTTGCGAGATCATGACCTGAGCTGAAGTCGGATGCCCAACCAACTGAGCCATGCAGGCACCCCTAGAATCTTTCATTCTTTACTACTGGAGGCCTCCAAAAATGTTTTTATGTGTGTGACAGGTTCATAATTCTGAATGGTTTACCAATGAACTCTCAATGCCAGAGAAGCAGAGATCTGAAACTACTTCAGTTTGCTTGAAAAATGACCTTTAGATTATTCAGTTCTGGGTCGAGCCCTATTGATGATCCTTTTCACAGTATTTGCCATAATTCCTACTTTTGTTCTGATCTGTTTAAAGATCAGTCTAAATTTGTTTCTCTTTTGATTTATCCTCATCTTGCTGTTCTTATTGTGTGTATGTGTGTGTCTGTGTTTGCATATAAAATTGATGGATTAAATCTCATCTAAAGATTAGTGTATAAAATGTGATTATCCAAATACTAAGTCAATTTGGAATTTATGATGTTTGATTCATTGAATTCCTGGTCTTCATTTGAGACCAAGTCTTTTCAGTTCATTCATTTTTATTTGCAGCCAAGCTCATGCCTAAGTCTTTGTCAATATCATTTACTAATGATCTATGCAATTCAAGTAAAAAGAATTAAAATACAATTGTATGTAAGAATTCATTCTTAAAATGAAATCTCTTCTCTCTGCTTGGTGCAGACTAAATATTACCAAAATCCTTCCTACCAGATTGATTCTTCCCTGCCTAGGTGCCACAAAGACATAGGGGGAAAGACTTTCTAACAGGTTTGAGACTTTTTGATCCACTTCAACTGTGCTCGCCTCGCCTCATGGTTTTGAAAATCAATGACATATCAGCTTAGTAGTCACTGATCCATGAGGTAATTGCACCTTCTAATATCTTCAGCATAAAGCTTCTGAAATGGGCAGAGCCAATGACCAGAGAGGATAAAACACATTGTGTTTTTTTTTTTTCAGGTTTGTGATCAAACTGAGAAATAATCATCTCAGCCTGTATTTCTGAAAGAAAAATAATATCGCCCCAGAGGTGTAAAGCTACTGTTAAACACATTTTTATCATATTAAGATTATTCTTCTTCTAAACAGCTGACTGTACTGTGCCACAGATTGTATTTACCTGTAAAATTTGTGTGTAGGCTTCCAACCTAATTTATTAAAAAAGCACTACGGATTTCAGGATGGAGTAGTAGGCACTTCATTTTGTGGTTAAATATGATGGGAAATTATCCCTATTGCTTTGGTCTACTGCTTAGAGACATCTTAACTAACTAGATAAGAATTCTTTAGGAAAGAGATATGGGCTTAAGTAAATACTAAACAAATTGAGTATTAGCACACAGGGAGAAAGTAAGATTGATGATCTGACAAAACATTAATTAAAAGAAGGAGCATTGCCAAGATTTTCTTGTATAATTCAATTCCACATAATTCAAAGGCAAAATTAATTTACTGTTTCTTATTTGACAACAAAGAAAGAGTTTTATATTGATTATTTTTTTTTAATGTATGTACACATGACATGAGAAAGCTCTGTAATCAGAAACATAGTTTTTTAACCTCAGAGGTTTGCATTTAAATTCCAGAAATCTACGGACACAATAAAACATTTCATTGAAATGAAATGAGTTCTCACTGATTTCTGCAGGTTTGTAGGCATACATAAACATCAAATACCAATATCGGTATTAATTGAAGGAAATAACCTAAAACATTTGGCAGTTTTTACTTTGAGCAGTTGCCAGTTTGCACAGTCCAACATATGCTGAATATTTTATATACAGGTGATTTATTACAGAATTTACCAATGATGACTAACACTATTTTTTATATATTAAATATAATTGATTGTCAAATTGGTTTCCATACAACACCCAGTGCTCATCACAACAGGTGCCCTCCTCAATGCCCATCACCCACTTTCCCCTCTCCCCTACCCCCCATCAACCCTCAGTTTGTTCTCAGTATTTAAGAGTCTCTTATGGTTTGCCTCCTTGCCTCTCTGTAATTTTTCCCCCCTTCCCCTCCCCCCATGGTCTTCTGTTAAGTTTCTTAGGATCCACATAAGAGTGAAAACATATGGTATCTGTCTTTCTCTGCCTGACTTATTTTACTTAGCATAATAACCTCCACGTGGCTACAAAAGGCCTGACTTATTTTACTTAGCATAATAACCTCCACGTGGCTACAAAAGGCCAGATTTCATTCTTTCTCATTGCCAAGTAGTATTCCATTGTATATATAAACCACATCTTCTTTATCCATTTGTCAGTTAATGGACATTTAGGCTCTTTCCATAATTTGACTGTTGTTGAAGGGCTGCTATAAACATTGGGGTACAAGTGCCCCTAGGCATCAGCACTCCTGTATCCCTTGGGTAAATTCCTAGCAGTGCTATTGCTGGGTCATAGGGTAGATCTATTTTTAATTTTTTGAGGAACCTCCACACTGTTTTCCTGAGTGGCTGCACCAGTTTGCATTCCTACCAACAGTGCAAGAGGGTTCCTGTTTCTCCACATCCTCACCAGCATCGATAATCTCCTGATTTGTTCATTTTAGCCACACTGACTGGCATGAGCTGGTATCTCAGTGTGGTTTTGATTTGTATTTCCCTGATGAGGAGTGACGTTGAGCATCTTTTCATGTGTCTGTTGGCCATATGGATGTCTTCTTTAGAAAAGTAACGCTATTTTTTAAAGTTTACTTGCCCAAGTATCAGCAGTTTTAAAGATTAAATATCGTTATGTATTGCAATGCTGAATGCACTAATTTAATCCTGAGAAACTTCTTTAAACTTATTTCATGTCCCTGTTATTTCAAAAATATGATTTCCAAATAATTTTCATCTCTGTTGAAGACTTCATGCAATTATTGTGTTGAAAATATTTAAGTCATCTGTTTAGTGAGGTAGAGGGATGATTTTTTGCTCCAAATGTATAATAAAATGTCTAGCATTACAATGATACCAAAGTGAATACTCCTCAAAATTCTAAATATATAGAAACAAAGATCTGTTTGTGATTGAAATCATAATTTTCAGCAGTAATTGCTTCTAAGATGCTGGTTCTATTAGTGATATAGTGTTGATGTTGCTTAGATGTAACATCAAGGCAAGCCTTGGAACTTTAAATTTTCTACCCTGGGAATACTGTTCCTAGAAAGACAGTGTTTGAACAGAAAAAGGACTTTGAGAACCTAATTTACTTGGCTCCACCGGAAATCAGAACTGAAGCATAAACTTAGGTGCTATTATTTTGTTAGGAAGTATAATACCAGGAAGTCAGAAATAAGAAAGAGTGAAGCAAGGGGAGAGTCAATAAGAGGGTGTGGTACTAAGTTACTACCATTGGAAACCAAGTGCAAATGATTGTGTGTTCTCAGGAGACTTTTCTGAAAGGCTACAGAATTCTTGGTCCCAAAGCGTCCATGGTAAGTCAGAGGAGGATGGAAGAGAAAGTGTTCATCCACCAACCATCCTGATCTAAACAGGAGAATGTTTGCCCCCACAGGGTGTTAACTCCATAGGACTTACATTTTTAATTCTTTTTTTTTTTTCCTCCACAAGCACAGACTCTAACCAGGTCCTGAGAAGTCAGGACCTTCTGGGACAGAAGAAAGCTTTGGGACAAGACTCAGTGGAAGAGCAACATCCTGGCACCCAGAGAAGAAGAGGCTCTGTTGTGCCTGCCTCAAGTTAGGAGAAGCCCATGCATAGTTGGTCCTTACAGTGGTCACTAATGCAGAAACAGTGGCCCAAATTGGAGACAGGTGAGGCCAAGAGAAACCAAAGTGCCGTGTCAAAAGTGTTTGAAACAAAAGCAGACTTCCTTATTCACACTTGAATTTAAATTTGCAATATAGGGTTGGTTCATTAATCTGTACTGTACATCTGCACAAAAGTGTAGTGCTAGCCAGATGTGTAACAATTTCTGAGTGAACCTTGAAGTCAAGTATGTACATTTTACTTTATTTTTTATGGTGCTAATGTTTATTTAACTATCAAAGATAATGGTCTACCTTGAAGAATAGTTGTATACTTGACTAATAAGATACTTCTGAGCTATTTGACATTTTAAGATTAAAGGAACATTTAATTTCATAATAGATTTCATAATACGCCTAATGTTATAGACCATTTGAAATTAAAAATTTTGAATTTTTTTTCTGTAGTAGAAAAATTAATTTACTTCTAGTCATGCCAACTAATCATTCATATACATTTCAGAAATGGCAAAGCCATATCATTGACTTTATGATAATTAATATTTCTATTTTATTTTGACTTCTTCCAGAACTTTTTTTAAATTTCTCCATAATGATTATATATAGCTTCATTCATTTTTGTATGCATATATTTTATATACTTATTATTTGTATTTTATATAATATTTATATTTAAGTTTGGGATCCTAACTCAGCTTCCTTCCTCTTCTTCATAGAATTTGGAACTTAAAATATATAGAGGGCAAATGAAACACAAGTAAAGAATTGTATGAGAATTGCATGATAGTCTTCTAGTATTTTAAATCAAATTTTTCGGCTGGAGTCACTTTTTCTAAGATCTTAGTGAGGACCAATTGTTTTTTTTTTCTCTTAAAAAGACTATCTCTAGCCATGAGAACTTCTGCTAAATAATTTCAAAGCTCAAGAGGTCAGGACAAAACACACTATTAAAGCAAAACACTATTTGTTAAACTACTTTTAATGCAAAGAAATTGTAAAAATTCAAAATGGAACTTAAACTTGCTAAATATCATATTAGTAAATAATTCAGATTATTTAAAAGTCTTCAAATTGATTGGGGAAAAAAAGGATGACAAATGTGGGTTAAATCTCTATAAGACAGAACAAATAAATGGCTTTCTGGATGTTAACTGAAATTACTAGTTCATTTATATATTTGGAGAATCTTCAAGTTAAACCATGACTGCATGTACATGTACTTGAATAACCTAGTTATGTAAGAAAACTACAAAAATAAGCTGATTTAACTCTAAAAAATACTAAATCTAATAATTTGTCTACATCAAATTTCAAATACTATTTTAGATTATTGTATTTTTTTAATGTTTATGAGAGAGAGGAAGTGTGCAAGCAGGGGTGGGGCAGAGAGAGAGGGAGAGAGAGAATCCCAAGCAGGCTTCATGCTGTCAGCACAGAGCATGATTTGGGGCTTGACCTCACCAACAATGAGATAATGACCTGTTAAAATCAAGAGCTGGACACTACCGCCTGAGCCACCCACGTGCCCCAATTTTAGATTATTTTAGGTTACTTCAACCCAAGATGTCAACACTTTATGTAAGAATTTTTCAAGCCGCACGTCATTTGATAACCTTAAAAATATTCAATATCAATAAAATGTAATAATTCTTAAAAACTGATAAAATTGTCAGGACGCCTGGGTGGCTCATTCAATTAAGTTGTTAAGCATCTGACTCTTATTTTCACTAAGGTCATGAGCTCACACTTTGTGAGTTTGAGACCTATGTCAGGCTGTGCACTGCTCTGCTTAGGATTCTGTCTCCCTCTCTCTCTCTCTGCCCCCCCACCTCTGCCCCACCACTCTCATGTACATGGGCATGTGGGTGTGTGCTCTTTCTTGCTCTCAAAACTAAATAAATAGACATCTTTAAAAACCTGATAAAATTGTATTTATTGTTGCTTTTGATTTTATACAATTTCCCCTCACTTGAGATGTTTTAATGCACTTTCCAAACATTTCTTGAAGTATCTTGTTGACTAAATGTTATATGAAATAGACTGATGCTGTATGAAGATACTTAGAACAAAATGGCAATCTGTACATTTTATAGAGTAAAAGACTCCAAAGTAAACTCTTCAATGAAAACAGTGATTAAAGAAAATGATATTATTTATTTGATCCTAACTCTCCAATTTGGTTAAAGTTTTATTTAAAAAAATTTTAATGTTTATTTCTGAAAGAGAGAGAGAAAGAGAAAGAGAGAGAACAAGCAGGAGAGGGGCAGAGAGAGAGGGAGACACAGAATCCAAAGAAAACTCCAGAATCTGAGCAGTCAGCATTAAAGCCCAACGCAGGGTCCAAACCCATGCACTGTGAGATCATGACCTGAGCCAAGGTCTGATGCTTTATGCAGCTGAGCTACCCACGTGCCCCTAAAGTTTTATTTTAAACTGAAGATTTCAAATTGTCTTTGTTGAAAAATGAAAACAAATCCAAGCAGATGTATGCTGCTATATTAGCAAGTTGACTAATGCTTAAGTTTCAGCTTGCTAAAGGAATACAAAATAATCATTGATATAACCCAAATGAATCACACTATTGGCTTAATCGGGCAGTATGGCTATTTAGAACTGGGGTGAAGTAGATACTTTAGATTGAGTATTATCTGATATTTGAGAAAACCATCTTTTCTAAACACAACCCTATTGTACTGACAGTAATAATACAAATTCTGATGACAAATTATCTAAATTTGAGAATGCTATTTAAAGGCTACAGGCTTATTTGTTTTCATAAAACAAATATAAACAAATGAAATGTCTTTCTGGATCTGTTGAAAGTCAAATTGAAATCATTCAAAATATGTTAAGCAATCTGAATTATAACTCATTTTATAAAGCTTATAGTGCTTAGGGGAAAAAATGTACCTGAATTCACAGCTAACATGAGATTTGCAATACAAAATAAGTTAACAAGGAAGCCAATGACATAAGCCCTAGGGTAATGGTACTTGCTGGAACAAAAGAATACTATATAATAATCCCAGAGAAGGACTCTGCAACTACTCAGAAATTATATTTCTTTGAAAATGATAACTTACAGTAATCCTGTCATTTCCCACAAATATTTTTCATCAGATTTGGCACATTTCACCTGTCGTGACATATATGAAAAACAAAGATGTTCATCGTTTCAATAATTTACTGCTCTTCAGTTTGAATAAAAAGAGCTTGAGAATTTTCTACTAGGTCTGTGATTTCTCACACCTAAAATATAACCGTTGGGCATTTATTTTTAATTATCATCTCTTCCACAATTACATTTTTCATTAGTGAGAAATTAATCCTATCAAATCAGTATTAGAATAATGATATTTAATACTTTTCTAGAAATCAGGATTTTTGAATTTGTTTTCAAAATATGATGCCCTCCTTAAATAAGTGTTTAAGTTTATATGTGCATGAGTATTATGATAAACCATTTTGCACTGGGTATATTGCTAAGAAGTATGTTTGATTAAAGATTTTATTGAGTACTCAAAGGTACATGTATAGACTACTAAATGATGCATACAAATATAAAACTGTATAATCACCCTATATCATAACCTTACCACTTCCTCAACAACAGATGAAAATATTAATAATTATTTCATCCTTTTTTCTCACTAATTGCTCAGTGACCTTACTTAGCAGTTTTAAGAGTAATACATTAATATATTTTTTAATTCCTCTGAAAATGTTTATTTATTTATTTTTGAGAGACAGCATGTGCACGAGCAGGGGAGTTGCAGAAAGAGAGGGAGACAGCGAATCCAAAGCGGGCTCCATGCTGATAGCATGTATTGTTGGAGCCCAATGATACTCGTGAACTGTGAGTTCTGACCAAGCCACCCAGGTGCCTCAATATATTAGCTTTTCTAAATTTATTTATCTTATTGCTGGAGTTTGTACCTCTTAATTCATTGCACCTATTTCACCCATCCCCACAGCCAATATATTATCAATCTTAATAATATTTATTTGTATCTTAGAATATATTTTGGTTATAAACACCATTTTTATTTGTGCCTATGACCAAATTCATTCTTTCATCAACATCCTGCATAACAGTGGTAAAATATGATATAATAAATATATAACATTTATTAGCTCATTTAAATAAAACATTTAATAATTTTGTGTGGCATTTATTCTGCTTAAGAATTTATATTAAAGTTCTGATTTCATGTAAACTTAAATTAAGCATTGTTAAGCTGTATTATCATTAAGAGGTTTGTTACCAATACTTTGATAAAAATATTTGTAAGCATAACTGTTTAGTTGCCTGTTATGCAGTGGTCAATAGCACAATGAGCCCAACTGAAAGTGACAATTAAGACTTTAATCCTTGGGGTGCTAGGGTGGCTCAGGAAGTTAAGTGTAAGACTCTTGATTTCAGCTCAGGTTATGATCTCAAGGTTTGTGGGTTCAAACCCTGGATGGGGTTCTGCACTGACAGTGGAGAGCCTATTTGGGATTCTCTCTCTCCCTCTCTCTCTGCCCCTCTCTGAATTGTGTGTGCACATGCAATCTTTCTCTCCCTCTGTCTCTCTTTCAAAATAAATCAACTTATAAAAAAGACTTAATTTACAGTGACACAAGCAAGAGGCAAACGAAAAAAACTGCCAGTTTCCCAGTGATCAGGTAACATGCAGTTCAGTTGGGGGAAAAATGTCTCAGTAAAGGCCCCCCCAAGAAGAGGTCCCTGCAAAGACTCAGCCAGTTATGCCTAAAGAGAGTGATGGGATGGAAATTCAAGTCAGTCGGGCTAGCCTAGGCTTACTAAGTCTTTGGCTGCAGTTCCATCCGGAAAATCACATACACTGACTGTACACCAAGGCCAGTGAGGTAATGGCCACTTCCCTTCATGAGGCCTGCGTTGTATTGCCGGTAGCTCAGCCTGAAAGGTTGCATATAAGATTTTGGAATAGAAATGGGCTTATTTAATGGCTTTAAATGACAAACCATGATCCAGTTTACCCATAACATGGACAATTAAAAGCTAAAGTAACAAAGTTTTATGCTAATATTAAGCTGTATTCTTTGATGGCAATTTATAATCCATCTAAAATTTCTGGCTTAGAAGGAACATTATTTATTATTGTTATTATTATTACCATTCCTATGGTTTAGAAAAATCTCACCTTATAAGTAGCAAATTCATGAGGAAAAAACAGAAACTCACTTCCCCGCTTTTTTTTTGCAGTTATCATGTAAGCAAATGACTGATACTCTTCCAGTTTCGATTCATATTTTACTGAAAGGAAAAAGAAAACGCCACTTTTGTCTTCGGTCATTATGGACAGTTACATACATGAGAAAATTATCCTTATAAAAGTAAATAAATTGTTGGATAAAAAATAATAAAAACATAAATTTAAAACGAATTAACTGGACAAGGAAATAAGAAAACCTCAAAAGTCAAAGTCAATTAATAGTTGAAAATTTAAGAGGTAGGTTGGTATTGAGATGCCTGGATGGCTCAGTTGGTTAAGCGTGCAATTCTTGATTTTGACTCAGGTCATGATCTCAGGACTGGTGAGATCTCTCAGTGCGGAATCTGCTTGGGATTCTGGGTCTCCCACTCTCTCTGCCCCTCCCCCCCTGGTGCTTGCTCTCTCTCTCTCTCTTTCTCTCTCTCTCTCTTTCTCTCTCTTTCAAAATAAATTAACATTTAAAAATGAAAAGAAATAGGCCTCTATTGCTATATACTTCTCCTGTAGGACCTTTTTTGCTGCATCCCGAAGGTTCTGGACTGTTGTGTTTTCGTTTTCATTTGTTTCCATGTATTTTTATATCTTCTTTGATTTTCTGGTTGGCCCATTAATTGTTTAGTAATATTTTGGATTTTGTTTTGTTTTTTAAATGTACTTATTTATTTTGAGAGAGAGAGCAAGAAAGAGTAGAGGAGCAGCAGAGAGAGGAAGAGACAGAATCCCAATCAGGCTCCACATTGTCAGCAAAGAGTCTGACATAGGGCTTGAACTCCTGAACCATGAGATCATGACCTGAGCCAAGATCAAGGGTCAGGTGCTTCAATGACTAAGCCCCCCAGGTGCCCCATGTTGCATGCTGTTTAACCTCCATGTATTTTTTTTTTTGGTCTTCCCACATATTTTGTTGTTGGTTTCTAACTTCGTAGCATTGTGATGAGAAAAGTTGCATGGTATGATTTCAGTCTTTCTGCATTTGTTGAGGCTTGTTTTGTGACCTTATATATGATCTGTTCTGGAGAATGTTCCATGTACACTTGAAAAGAATGTATTCTGCTGTTTTAGGATGGAATGTTCTGAATATATCTGTTAAGTCCATCTGGTCCAGTATGTCACTCAAAGCCATTGTTTCCTTATTGATTTTCAGTTTAGATGACCTGTCCATTGATGTAAGTGGAGTGTTAAAACCCCCTACTATTATTGTACTATTATCAATTAGTTCCTTTATGTTTGTTATTAATTGTTTTATATATTTGAGTGCTTTCATGTTGGGTGTATAAATATTTACAATTGTTATGTCTTCTTATTGGATTATCCCCTTTATGATTATATAATGCCCTCTTTGCCCCTTTTTACAGTCTTTATTTTAAAGTCAGGTTTGTCCGATATAAGTATTGCTATTCTGGCTTTCTTTGGCATTAATTTGTGTGATAAATGTTTCTCCACCCCTCACTTTCAATCTGCAGGTGTCTTTCAGTCTGAAATGGCTTTCTTGTGGGTGGCATATAGATGAGTCTTTTTTTTTTATACATTCTTATATCCTACCCTATGTCTTTTGATTGGAGTGTTTAGTCCATTTAATTTCAAAGAAACCCTCTTTTTGCTTTTTTTTGTTTCAATTTTTTTTTAGTTAGTTAATATGTGAGGGTCAAAGGAACCCTCTTAAATACTGGTAGGAATGCAAACTGGTGCAAACATTCAGGAAAACATTATGAACTTTCCTCAGAACGTTAAAAATAGAATTACCATGCAATCCAGCAATGGCACTACTATGTATTTACCCCAAGAATACAAAATACTAATTCAAAGATGTATGTACATACCGATGTTTATAGCAGCATTATTTACAATAGCCAAATTATGGAAAAAGCCCAAGTGTCCATCGACTAATGAATGGATAAAGAAGTGTTTTGTGTATATGTGTGTGTATATGTACGTATATATATGTATATATACGTACATATACATATATGTATTTGTGTACATATATGTATATATGTACATGTATGTATATGTGTACATATATGTATATATATAATGGAATATTAACTGAGCAATCAAAAAGAATGAAATCTTGCCATTTGCAACAATGTGGATTGAGTTAGAGAGTATTATGCTAAGTGAAATAAGTCAGTCAAAGAAAGACAAATACCAAATGATTTCATTCATATGTGGAATTTAAGAAACAAACCAATGAGCAAAGAGCAAGAAAACCAGAAAGAGGTAAACCAAGAAACAGACTCTTAACTATAGAGAACAAACTGATGGTTATCAGAGGGGAGAGGGATGAGGGGATGGGTGAAATAGGTGATGGGGACTAAGGAGTGCACTTGTGATGAGCACTAGGTGTTGTATGAAAATGTTGCATCACTGTATTATACCCCTAAAACTAACATTACACTGTATATTAATTATTAATTTAAATAAAAAGTTTTACAAAAGAGAAAGAAAAGTTAAGATAGAAAAAGAGAGAGTGAGAAGAAGGAATGAGGGAGAAAGGGAGAAAGAAAGGAAAGAACAAAGAAAGAAAAGAAAGATTCATACCAGTTTTAGCTCTTTGGATAACCACCAAAGTCAAATAAACACTAGTTTCTCTCTCTCTGCCTCTCTCTCTGTCTCTCTGTCTCTCTTCCTCTCTTTTCTTCATTTTATTAATTACTTAGGCATATGTTAAGTGGTCACAACTTAATGATTTGTATAGGGTGCTCTGATTTTCCACTGTATCATTATCAAATGTCTTTCATTTTAATAATTCTTCTAGACTTAAAGTCTACTCTGTGTGATATTAATATATCTACACTAACTCTTCTTTGTTTGGTGGTAGCCTGATGGACAATATCATTTAAAATTGTATTGGCAAATATCAAATAGCTTGGAGTAAGTCTATCATAAAAATAAGACCTCCGCATGAAAACTAAAAAAAAAAAGCATCGTACAGGGAAATTAAAAAAAAAAACACAACTTAATAAATGGATGAGTCTATCATGTTCATGAATTATCAGGCTCCATATTATAAAGATGACAATTCTCTTCACTTTAATATGTTACATATACTATATAATTTCAACATAACCTTTCTTTTTATTTTGCAGTAATTGTTTATCAGATCATAAACCACATAGCCATGAAAAGACTCCAGAAGAGTCAAGAGAATCTTTAAGAAGAAAGCTGGAGGACTTACTCCATCATACAGTAAGACATATTATAAAAATACAGTAAATTCTAATGTGGCATTTACTTTATTTATTCATAAGAAACTATATTAATATTCCATAAGTAAGAACACATAAATTAGATTGGCACAAAACACTAAAGAAATTCAATGACTTACTCTTTTACAAAAAAGTTTGTGCATAATATTCTTAGCAATTGAGAAAATATTTAGTTTGATGGTATGCTTTAACTATTTTAAATATTGGTCTCGGGACAGTTGCATAAAACTACATATATTTTGTTTCATCAGATATTCTCCTTAGAAAATAAAATAATCATTATTCAAATACTGTAAAATAAATTAGTAACATAATAAATATATATAGTGAACAAATAATATACTGTAAACAAGGAATATGCATCAGGGAGTATAATGATTCCTCAGTTTAGAAACTTAATATAGTTCATCAGTTAAGGTGATTAACGGAAAATAGCATGAAGCATCAGTATACGTTCTAGAAAGCATTGTTAAAATTCCATAGCCAACTATGTTAGAAAAAAGAACTTCAACAATATTAAAATATAAATATAGTTTCTCAACCTCGTAAATAAGTACATCTTAGAAACCTAGAGTTCAAAAGGACCCATGGAATTAGGTGTACATAATCTGTGTTTCACAGTCTTAATTGTGTATTCCTTTCTCAAAAGAGGGTGTTCTACATGTGCTGGACTAGAAGAATCAGTAAGAGATATGAGTTTAGCACATCACATTCTCTGCCAATGTTATCCTTATAATTGCCCAGTTATTTTATTTATTCTTTTACTAATTTATTCTCATTAGTTCAATGAATGCTTATTGAGAACCTACTTTTTGCAATATATTGCATTAAGTATGGGTGCAGATAAAAGACAAATAAGATATAGAACTTGCTTTCTAATATCTTTTAAATTATATTACCTATATATTTGTGTTTCATAAGTACATGTTTATATGTGTTATACCTATTTATATGCATTTTCATCAGAATTATCCAATAATTTTGATATTTGTGCATATGTGTTTATTGGTAGATAGGGGGCAATGGAAATAATTTAACTGAATTGTCATACAAAACTAAAATAAGTTAAAATGTCCCATCCAAAGTCATAAAGGTAAAAGTTTATCTTTAAAAAGTTTACTGAATAATTATCCTCATATGTTTGTAACTAATGAAATTTATTAAGTGGATATATGAAAACATGTTGTAAAACACACTGTGTCAACTTGTTTTGATAATTTTTATTTGAAGCAAACACTTGTCTTCTAAAGTTGACTAAAATAATTCAATGTTTTCTCATTAAGACAATAAAGATAATATATATGTTAAATTTAATGGTACTTTTAGAATGTACAAAGTACAAAATTTCCTGGGATGTATGGTTATAATTATTATTTTATCAATCTGTCCCTTTGGGTGAATATTTTAAGTTAATTTTGACCAAATTAAATGCCAGAAACAATATATTATATTTCATATGTTACTACCTACTAAAATCATAATGCTGATTTATTGCTGTGATCTTCTATTTAAAGCATGAACAAGAACTATTAAACTCTCATTCCAGAAGGGAAATTTTTATTATTAACAGATGCATTCTAACTGGGGAGTCTCATGCAGCTATGAAATATGAGTCTTACTTCAAGATGCATTTATTCATTACATGTGTATAGGGACCAAGAGGTAGTTCAGCTCTGGGCCCAGGCTGTATCTTGGCTCCTGTTGTCATCAGCTCCCTAAGTGATTCTGCTCCCCTTGTCCCCAGAGACCTGCCCATTGTTATATTTCTTCCTGTGTAAACAGTATTTTGCCAGTACAGATGAGTACTCTCTCCTCCTTCCTACTTTGCTCTAATAAAATACCCATTTTTCACAAACAGGAGGACATTCATTTTTCCCACATCATTTTTCAAGTACCAAATCATGGCATTTCAAATTTTAAGTAAACAAAAAGTCCAATTTTTCATAGTGACAGCAACTGCATTGATGTATGAACCTGAAACACCAAATGACTTATTCCTGATGATATTTGAAGAAGCCCCTTGTATTTCTAAAACATGTCAAAATGATTTGTTTTGGCATCACAGTACAGCCCTTGTTTATGTAAGCTCTTAATAGCCTATGTTTGATTATCCGGGGTATAGGTCCTTGTTATAAATTAGATTCCATCTGCTAAACTACCCTCATTATAGGTTCGAAGGACAGATAATGCCACATACTCCTTACTTAAATAAATCTCAGAAGCTTGCAGTCTGCCTAATTGACTTACTAAAATCTTGGAAGCAGTAGAAACAATGATAAACATGAAGCTTCTTTTTTTTTTTTTTCACCTTTGGAGTGAGCTGCAGTACAAGTGTCTAGGCAATCTCCAAAATGGACAGAACCTGTTTTCTTGTCTGGATATCTCAAGAGAGAAAAATAAATGTCACAGCAATTGCCTTTTTGTTTTGTTCTAGTCACAGAACCATAGGGATGTGTTTTAAGAAGAAAGTACTTGTAGCCGTCAACATAATGCTATGCCCATCCCTGCACTGCCCTGTGTGAGTGGACAGTGATAAATGAAAAGGGCTGTAAAAAAGCAAGTGTTCACTTCAGATCTGAGGTTTCTACCTTTCAAGAGTGATTTGCTAGGCCCCCATGGCTTAAAGGGTGCCAAAAAGTACTCATTATTGTTTTATTCCCATGACTCTGGTGGAGTATAATGATATAGTTCAGTGATTAGAAGGCTAAGATCTAGAATAAGAATGCAAAATTGTGAAATTCTCATTTAGTTTTTTTTTTTTTTATACTTGTGAGACTTGGGGGAGGGGCAGCTCAGGCCCTACCTAATTTAATGTGTGTGTTGATATAATTGACATACAATAACTGCACATATTTAAAGCATACAACTTCTCATGCTTTGACATATTTAGATACCAGGGAATCTATCACAAGCAATATAATAAACATATTCATCACCCCTAAAGGTTTCCTGATGCTGCTTTGTAATTCTTCCACCCGCCCCTCTCTGCTACTCTCCTGTTCTCATAGGCAACTACTGATCTGCTTTCTGTTAGTACAGATTAGTTTTTATGTTCTGAAATTTTGTATAAATGGAGTTATGCAAAAAGCAAAAGATATACAAAAGAGACAAATGCATATATTTGGGGGGCTCTAATTTTACTAAACATAATTATTTCAAGAATTATTCATGCTGTTTTGTTTATTCTTTGTTCCTTACATTGCTGAATAGGATTCCATTCTGTGATTATGCCAAGTTTTGTTTCTGTGTTCCCCTGTTGATAAACATTTGGGTTGTTTCAAGTTTTTAGCTATACTACTAATAAAGCTAGTATGAACATTCCTATACAAACCTTTCTAACAACAAACTTTTCCGTTGTTAATATTAGTGACATATCTAGGATTAGAGTGGCTAGGTTATATGGTAGGTGTCGGCTTAACTTTTTTAGAAGCTGCTAAATTGTTTTCCAAAGTAATTATAATGTTTTACATACCCATTAGGAAAGTCTGAGAGTTCCAGTTTCTCCACACCCTTGCCAACACTTTTATTGTGAGCTATTTAATTGTAATCATACTAACATGTAATGGAATTCCCAAGGAAATCTGCATTTCCTTAGGATTTTGGTGAAGTGTCTGTTCTAAATTTTGCCCTTAACATTGTGTTTCAAAGAATTTTAATATTTTTATATATTGCAACTTACCATGTTTTATGGATCCAAGTTTTAGAGTCATATCTAAGAGTGTCTTGCAAAGAGAATTTTAAAATTTTTGAAAAATGTTTCACTGGAGGCAAAAGAAACAATAACAAACATGAATTATTGGAACTTATGATAAAAAAAGCTTCTGCACAGTGAAGGAGATAATCAACAAAACTAAAAGACAGTCTATGGAATGGGGGAAGATATTTGTAAAAGACCTATCAGATAAAGGGTTAGTATCCAAAGTGTATAAAGAGCTTATCAAACTCAACACCCAAAAAACAAATAACCCAGTGAAGAAATGGGCAGAAGACATGAATAGACAATTTTCCAAAGTAGACATCTAGATGGCTAACAGACATGTGAAAAGATGCTCACCATCACTCATCATCAGGGAAATATGTATGTTAAAACCATGATGAGATACCACCTCACACCTGTCAGAATGGCTAAAATTAACAACACAAGAAACAACAGGTGTTGGAGAGGATGCGGAAAAAGGGGAAACCTCTTGCACTATTGGTGGGAATGCACACTGGTGAAGCCCTCTGGAGAACAATATAAATGTTCCTCAAGAAACTAAAAATAGAACTACTCTACAACCCAGCAATTACAATGTTAGGTATGTATTTACCCAAAGGATATAAAAATACAGAATCCAAGAGATACATGCACCCTGATGTTTATAGTTGAGTTATTAACAATAACCAAACTATGGAGAGAACCCAAGTATCCATCAATTGATGAGTGGATGAAGAAGATATAGTATGTATATACAATAGAATATTACTCAGCCATCAAAAAGAATGAAATCTTGTCATTTTCAACATCGTGAATGGAGCAAGAACACATTATGGTAAGCAAAATAAGTCAATCAGAGAAAGACAAATACCATATGATTTCTCTTATATGTAGAATTTAAGAAACAAAACAGATGAACATATGGGAAGGGAGGAAAAAAGAAAGATGGAAGCAAACTACAATTCATTTTTTGATGGATCCTGGTTTTATAATCGTATGTAAGAAGGATTTGCCTAACCTGAACTTCTAGAATAATACACATATGAGTTTACATTTATGTCTTTATTTTAAGAAAATTTATCTGTCATCAGCAGTGATTTAGTTAATTATTTGCATATGGATATTCAATTATTTCAGTATAGTTTGTTGAAAGATTATGCATCCTGCACTGAATTATGTTAGCAACTTGGTTGAAAATCATATTCCAACCACTGTCAGTATGTGTCCTATGTGTGTGGTTTTTTTGGGGGAAGTTTACATCCAGAGACACTAATCTAATTTGACTCTTTTTATGAAATATAATACTTTACAATAAAATGTATAGAAGTAAAGCTTATATTGTAGCTTCATACTAAGTTTTAAAGTTAGTTAATATTTGCCCTCCCCATTTGTTCTTATTTTTTAAAGTTGTTTTGACTTTTCTAGGTCTTTTGCATTTCTATGTGAATTTCTATGTGAAATGCTGGAAGTATGATTGAGATTATATAGAATCTATGAATCAATTTTGGGAGAATTAATATCTTAAAGATTTGATCTTCAGACTCATAAACTGAATATATCTTTCCATTTATTTAGGTCTCTGATTCCTCAGCAATGATTTATAGTTTTCTATGAATAGGTTTTATTTATCCTTTGTCAGATGGATCCCTAAGTATTTTGACTTTTATTGCTATTAAAATAATATTTATTTAAAATATATATATATATATATATGTATATATATATATCTGATTTTTCTTGCTAGTATATAGAAATAAAATTTTGTATTCAGAAATCTTGCTAAACTCACGTATTGGTTCTGTTAGCTTCTTGTGGAGACTCTATCAGTTTTCTACATAAATGATCATATCATCTGTGTATAATTTCACTTTTTCCTTTCCAATACACATGGCTTTCATTTATTTATTTTTTTACTTAAAAAATAATTTGTGCTGTCTTGAATTCCTAGAACAATGTTAAATAGAAGTGGTGAGAGTGGACACTCATTCCATATTCCTGATTCTAGAGAGAAAGTATTAAGTTTTCTACAATTAAGGGCAATATTAGTTGTAGTTTCTTTTTAGGTATCTTTATCAGATTAACAAAATTCCCTTCTATTCCTAGTTTGCTGAGAGTTTTGAAATGATTTTTGTAGGTATTTTAAGATGGTCTTGTTTTTATATTTTAGTCTGTTAATATGGTGAATTTATTGTTCTAATGTTAAACTAACTTTAAAATTCTGGGATAAATTACATTAGGTCATGATACTTCACCCTTGTTATATATTATTGGATATAAGATACTAATGTTTATTTAGGATATTTGCATCTAAGTTAATAAAGGATATTGGTTTGTACTATTTTTTCTTCTGCAGTGTGTATGCCTGATTTTAATATCAGGATAATGTTGGCTGATAAAATTCTTTAATTTTCTCAAAGGGCTACGGCAGAAATAGTATTTTTTTTCTTAAATATTTGTTACCAGTTACCAGTGAATCTGTTGGAACCTCGGATTCTTTTTGTAGGATGGTTTCTAACTACACATTTTATTACTTTAAATTAAATAATGTTATTCAGGTTATCTATGTATTATTGAGTGAACTTTGGTAATTTGTAGGTTATTTATGAAATGGCATTTGACCATTTCATCTAAGTTGTCCAATTTACTAGCACCAAGTTGCTTATAATATTCTCTTAGTATTCTTTTAATATTCATATTGGTATAGAGATTTCAACACTCCATTCCTGATTTTGTCAATATTTGTTTTCTCACTTTTTCCTGATGAGTCTGATTAGAGTAAGGATTGGCAAATGTTTTTCTATATAAAATCAGATAGTAAACATATTAGGCTGAGGCCCACATCAAATCTGTTATATTTCTCTTTTTTTTCTTTTTCTTTCTTTTTTTTTTTCTTTTTTTTTTCTCATGGTAAAAAGTGCCTAACATAAAATCTGCCCTTTTAGGGGCTTCTGGGTGGCTCATTAGGCTGAGCCTGCAATTTCAGCTCAGGTTGTGATCTCATGGCTCGTGAGTTAAAGCCCAACATCAGGCTCTCTGCTGTCTGGATGGAGCCCTCTTCAGATCCTCTATCTCCCTCTCCCTCTGCACCTTCCCCATTCATGCTCACTCTCTCTCAAAAACAAATATTTTTTTTTAAAGTCCTCCTTTTAGGGGCACCTGGGTGGCTCAGTCAGTTAAGTGTCAGACTTTGGCTCAGGTCGTGGTCTCACAGTTAGTGAGTTCGAGCCCCACATCGGGCTGTGCTGTTGGTTCAGAGCCTGGAGCCTGTTTCAGATTCTGTGTCTCCTTCTCTCTCCACCCCTCCCCTGCTTATGTTCTGTCCCTCAAAAAATGAATAATTGTTAAAATATTTTCTAATAATAATATTAAAAAAATTAAAAATAAATAAAAAAGAAGTCTCCCTTTTAAATACCTTTTAAGTATATAATACAGTATTATTAATATGTGCACATTTTTATGCAGCAGATATCTAGTACTTTTTTTCATCTTTCATGACTAAAACTCTAGATCGATTGAATGGAAGCTGTCTCTTTCCCCTCCTCTCAGCCCCTGGAAACCACTATTTTATTTTCTGCTTCTATAAGTTTGACTAAGTTAGCTATTTCATATATGTGGAATCATGCAGTGTTAGTCTTTCTGTGATGGTTTATTTCACTTAGCATAACGTTCTCATGACTCATCCATGTTGTAGTTCATAGCAGGAACTGATTAACAAAGAAAACAAAAACTCAGCTAAAATTGGGCACAGGATTTGAATAGAGATTTTAGCAAAGAAGACATACAAGTGCCGAACAAGTGTAAGAAGAGAAGCTTAACATCACTAATTATCAGAGAAATGCAAATCAAAATCACGGTACCACTTTACTCCTGTTAAGATGGCCATTATCAGAAAAATAGAAAATAACAGATGCTGTCCAGGGTATGGAGAAATTGAAACACTTATGCACTATGGTAGGAATATAAAATGGTGTAGCCATTAATGGAAAACAGAATGGAGCTTCTTTGGGAAATTAAAAATTAAATTACCATGTGATCTAGCAATCCCTCATCTGAGTATCATTCAAAAGAATTAAAAACAAGATCTTGAAGAGATTCTAGCAGTCCCATGTTCATTGTAGTATTGTCCACAATAGCCAAGAGGTGGACACAACCTAAATGTCCATCAATGGATAAATGGATAAATTTTGGTACATACATACAAAGCAATATTATTCAACCTTAAAAAGAAATAATCCTTGTTTTTGTTTTCTAACAACCGTAAATTTTTTTTTTCATAGCACACATTTCATTCAAAAATGGGCTGAGGGCAAAATTTGGCCGCTAGCCAATATTTGTCAATTGGTGGACTAAAGTTTTATTAATTTGTTGATTAATTTGTTGATTTCTCCTTATTTTTCTGTCTTTTATAGTCCATTGATTATTGATTCTGTTCTTTCATGTTTTCCTTTTTCAATTATTTTCAATTTAATTTTTGTTACTTTTCTAGTTTCTTATTGTAGCAGCTGAATTTATTTTTAATAAAAATATTATTGGTATAATATTCTTCCTAAGCACTACTCTAGTGGCACTCCAAGTATTTGATATACTGTGAAATATGATCTACCTTTGTAAGTGTTCCATGCACACTTGAAAGAATATTTATTCTGCTGTTGTGTGCAGTGTTTTAAAATGTGTATTAGATTAAGTGTTGCTCAAATTTTCTATATCCTTACTGACTTTCTGGCTACTTGTTCTATCAATTGGTGAGATAGGGTTTTGCATTGTTTAGGTACAATTACAGATTTCTCTATTCTTGCAATTCTATCAGTTTTTGTTTCATGTATTTTGAAACCCTGTTATTATGTGCATAATTATTTAAAATTGTGCATTCTATTGATGAGTTGATCCCTTTGTCATTATGACATGACCTTCTTTATTCCTTATAATGTCCATTACTCTAAAATGTACTCTGTATAGTATTTATTTTGTATTTATGTTTATGTATTAATATAACCTTCCAAGCTTTCCTTTGTCTTGTGTTATCATTTCCATCCTTTTCCTTAAACTTGTGTATTTTCATTTTAAAATAGATTTCTTATAAGTAGCATATAGCTGAGGCTTGCTTTTTTATTTAATCTGACATACCTTGACTTTTTATTGGACTGTTTTGACCATTTAATTTTATTTGGTAATTAATCTAGGCAGTCTTTTTTTTTTTTAATTTTTTTTCAACGTTTTTTATTTATTTTTGGGACAGAGAGAGACAGAGCATGAACGGGGGAGGGGCAGAGAGAGAGGTAGACACAGAATCAGAAACAGGCTCCAGGCTCCGAGCCATCAGCCCAGAGCCTGACGCGGGGCTCGAACTCACGGACCGCGAGATCGTGACCTGGCTGAAGTCGGATGCTAAACCGACTGCGCCACCCAGGTGCCCCAATCTAGGCAGTCTTAAATCTACCATCTTGTTATTGGTTTTTTTTTTTTTTTATTTATCCCCTCTGTATTGTTTTGTTCCCCTCTTTTCCTACCTTCTTGTATATTGAGCATGGTTTTCTTCTTTTTATGCCATACTAACTATATAACTTTTTTTTTTTAATTTTAGTGGTTACTTTAGGGCTTATATTATATTTTCTAAACATCACTGTTTAACTTTCAAGTGATGTATACCACTTCATATAAAGTGTATAAATCTTAAAATAAACTCTAATTTCTCCACTAGCTGTCTTTCAAGTATTACTCTTACATATTTTACTTACATGTTGTACACACTTACAATACAATGTTATTTTTATTTAAATAGTTGTATGTTTAAAAGATTTATGTGATTTAAAATTTTTTTTTAATTTATTTTCAAGACAGAGAGAGACAGAGCATGAGCAGGGAAGGAGCAGAGAGAGAGGGAGACACAGCCAAAGCAGGCTCCAGGCTCTGAGCTGTCAGCACAGAGCCTGATGCAGGGCTCATACCCACAAACCGTGAGATTATGACCTGAGCTGAAGTCAGACCCTCAACCGACTGAGCCACCCAGGTGCCCCTGATGTGATTTTTTAAAAGTCACATATTTACAATATGTTTTTTTTTTATTCTGGTATTCTTCATCACTCTGTGTATACTCAAATTTCCATCTTGTATTATTTTCCTTCTACCTAAGGGGCTCCCTTTAAATTTTCTTATAGGGAAGATCTACTTAAAATGAGTACTTTCAGGCAGGTCTAGTACTCCCAAGGTCATTTTCTTTGAGGAAATTTTAGATGGTATTGTGTTTTAAACTAAAGTATCCATATGATTCTCATTAGTATGCATTAATACAATTTATTTTCTATGAAGCTCTTATATCCTGTGACCTTGCTTAGCTCACATATTAATTCTTGGAATATATAAATATAAACATAAATATATAAATAAATTCTGGGGATTTTCTATATACACAATTGCAAATTATGTCATCTTTATTTCCCTGCCTGAATGCCTTTTATTTCTTCTTCTTGCCTTAGTGTTCAGGTTAGAAATTCCAATAGACTTGTTGAAAAGAGTGGTAAGAAAGAATATCTTTGCCTTGTTTCCAACCTTAAGAGAAAACATTAGACTTTCACCATTAAATATGATATTAACTGTAGAGTTTTTTTGGAGATATTCTTTATTAGATTAAAGAGGTTCTCTATTCCTACTGTGCTGAGATTTTTTTTAATAAATGGTTATTGGATTTTGTAAAATGATTTTTATGTGTTTATTTATCATACTATTATGTCAATTGATCAGTTTCTTTTTAACCTCTTGCTATTGTGGATTATACTGATATTTTAGATTGCTGAATGCTGAACCAGTCTTTCATGCATTGAGTAAATTCTACTTATCCTTGTTGTAAAATTAATGATTTTTATATATTCTTGGATTTGACTTGGTAAATTTCTGTTTTGGATTTTTGTATATGCATTCATAAGAGAATATGCCTGGAGGGTTTTTTGTCTTCTTTTTTTTCCCCCTTCTGTTGTTGTCTGACTTTCTTCTTTTCTTTGAGAAATATTTAATATTGGTTTAGAATTCTGTGTTCATAGTTTTTGTTTTATTTTGTTGTTTGTCTGTTTTCAGTAGTTTGAACATGTTGCTCAACAATCTTTTTGTTTGCATTATTTCTAATGAAAAATGTGCTGTCATCATTTTGTTTGTTACTGTGTATGCAACTTTTCCCTCCCTTTGGATACTTCTAACATTATGTCCTTATTTCTGATTGTGAGCAATTTGAATGTGGTATGCTTTGGTTCAGTGTTTTTGAGCTTCTTTGGTTGGGTTCATTGACCTTTTAAAACCTGAGGTTTATTTTTGTCACCAAATTTGGGAAATTTCAACTGTTATTCTTCCAGTATTTTTCTTTCTCACCTCTTTGTATTCTCCTTTGGGAACTCCAATTACAAGCCTATTATACTGTTCACTGATGCTCTGTTCATTGTTTAAAAATTCTTTTTTTCCCCTCTTTGTTCCATATATGATAATTTACTATATGTTCAAGTTTCTTTTTTCTGACATAATCTTCTATTAGTTATATTCAATGTATCCTTCATCTCAGACATTGTATTTTTCATTTCTTTTTTTGTAAGTTTATTTATTTTGAGAGAGAGAGAGAGAGAGAGAGAGAGAGAGCGCACACATGTATGCACACAAGTCAGGGACAGAGGGAAAGAAAGAATCCAAGCAGGCTCTGTGCTGTGCCCATTGTGGGTCTCAATCTCACTAACCATGAGACCATGACCTGAGCTGCAGTCAAAAGTCAGATTCTTAACCGACTGAGCCACCCAGGCTCCCCTGTACTTTTTATTTCTGAATGTTCAGTTTAGATCTTTTTATATCTTGCTTATCTCTACTTACCTGTGTAAACATGTTTAATACAGTTACGGTAGATTTTTACGTCTATATTTCCTAATTGTTATATTTGTGCTAGTTCTGAATCCATTACAATTGATTGATTTTCCTCCTCATCATGGGTCATTCTTTTTTTCTGCTTTTTCGCATGCCCCGTAATATTTTGTTGACTGTGAGGCATTATGAATTTTACCTCTCTGGGCCCTGGATATCTTTGTATTCCTGTAAAAAGTCTTGAGATTTCTTAAGGGACACAGTTAAATTATTAGAAACAGTGATACTCTTGGATGTGGATGTCAAGATTTGGTTAGTGGAGTCAAAGCAGCAATTATTCTCTCTACTTATGCAAAATACTTCTGAGTAATAGTCTTTGAATTATGAGTATTCTGTTCTGACTGGAAAACATCAGGTATAATTCCCTCTAATCCATCTGATGGTCTTTCCCCAGCCTTAGTTTCTTCATACATAAGCACTGATCAGTGCTTTTTGGACACCTTTCACAGATCTTTAATGTTAGTTATCTCTATGTGCAGCTGTATTCTTTCTGGTTCTGTCCTTCATACTAGTTGTCTCGGTCTCCCTGGACTCAGCTTTTTCTCGGTCTTTCTCTTTCTGGAATTCTGTGCTCTGCCTGGCCTCCCCTCCCTGCATTGCATTTGGTGTAGTCAATCAAAGCCAGAATCTGGTGCAGTTTTAGTGGCCCATCCTTTGCTTTCCATCTTTCAGAGATCACAATCTTTTCCTGAAGCCCAGTGTCCTGAAAACCATCACTTCATATATTTTGTCTGTTTTCTGGTTGTTGCAGAGAGAAGACCAATCCAGTTCCATTTATTGTCGTTCCATTTATTGTAGCAGAAGTACTTCTTCACTTCTTTAATACCTGTATGACTTTGTGCAAGTCATATTCCCTCTCTCAGTATAATAATAGTTTCTACTTCACCACTATTAATGCAATAGTGCAAGCAACAATATTATATATTAAATCTGTATTACAGAGGGCACAGAATAAGACATAGGCTCCATACTTGATTTAACATTTAATTGTATCAGGAATTTATAAAAAGTGTTATTGTTTCCTTGTACATAATACTAATAGAGCAAAAGTCAGAATTAAGAACTTCTTAATTATTTTTGAGAGAGAGTGAGAACATGCAAGCAGTGGGGAGGACAGAGAGAAAGGGAGAGAATCCCAAGCAGGCTCTGCGCTGTCAGCACAGAGCCTGACACAGGGCTTGATCTCATGAATTGTGAGATCGTGATGTGAGCTGAAATCAAGAGACCCTTAACCAACTGACTCACCCAGGTGCTCCCAGGATTAAGAATTTTTGTGAATAATGATAATAATTTAAACATCTGATGTTCTCAAAAAAGTAGTGCATATTTTTTAAAAACTAGGCTAGTAGGCTAGTTAATTTAATAAAACAACTGGAGGGCAATAAATATATAAGCTTAAAATTAAGTTCATAATTATTGGACAATAAAGTGTTAATTTCAGGATACTTCTCCAAAGAAGTAATTAGAAATGAATAAAGATATACCTGGGTAAAAGGTATCAGGTGTTTTTATGTGTAATATAGTGCTTCTACATGTAACTAAGTGCCTAATGTAAGAGTCTATGTAAATAAATTATGACTTAAACACTTTAGCTATTAAAAATAGTATTCTGGGCACCTAGGTGGCTCAGTTACTTGAGCATCTGACTTTAACTCAGGTCATGATCTTGCAGTTCATGAGTTCGAGCCCCACATCTGCTCTCTGCTGTCAACACACAGCCTGCTTCAGATCCTCTGTCTGCCTCTCTCTCTGCTCCTCCCCTGCTCATTCACTCTCTCCCTCTCTCGCTTACAAATAAATAAACATTAAAAAAATTTAAAATTTATATTCAGTGACATGGAATTTCTGTTTATGCAGAAAGTGAAAAACAAGTTACAGGTTTTAAATACAGTACAATTTGTCATCATGTGCCTTGAATTTTTTGGAAGTTACATTCAAAACTATTGTATGATTATATCTGAATGGTCAAATTATGGTTAGTTTATTTTTCCTTCATTATATTCTCTATTTTGCAATATTTCACTAATTCATATGTATTTTCTTTCTGTAATGAGGAACTGGAAGTTAAATTTCATGCCAATGTTTTTATTAAAAAATAGAAGAGCATCAGTGTTCTTAGGGAAAGTATTCTGACATCATATTTGATTTGATAATAAATCTCTACCCAGGGATAGATTTGCTTAAAATTCTTTTACTCTGTTAAATTTATGTTTTATCAATATAAAAACTTGCCCTAAGGGTTCCCGGGTGACTCAGTCATTTAAGCATCTGACCTCAGCTCAGGTCATAACCTCAAAGTTCATGAGTTTGAGGCCCGCATCTGGTGAGCTCTAGCCCTACTTCGGGATTCTGTCTCTCTGCCCATTGTGGGATTCTTTCTGTCTCTCCTGTTCTCTCTGTTCCTCACCCACTCATTCACTCTCTATCAGAAAGAAAGAAAGAAAGAAAGAAAGAAAGAGGAAGAGAAAGAAAGAGAGAAAGAAAGAAAGAAAGAAATAGTTGCCCTAAAAGGAGGAAACTCGTTAAAGTATCCAGGCAGCTAGTTTTGCACTCTTCGCTTAAAAGTGCTTCGTGGGGTCTCTGTCTAGTTTTGGAATCAAGGTAATGCTGTCTTCATAGAAAGAGTTTGGAAGTTTTCCTTTCGTTTCTATTTTTTGGAACACCTTCAGGAGAATAGGTGTTAACTCTTCCTTAAATGTTTGGTAGAATTCCCCTGGAAAGCCATCTGGCCCTGGACTCTTGTTTTTTGGCAGATTTTTGATTACTAATTCAATTTCCTTACTAGTTATGGGTCAGTTTAAATTTTCTGTTTCTTCCTGTTTCACTTATGGTAGTGTATATGTTTCTATGAATTTGTCCATTTCTTCCAGATTGCTCATTTTATTGGCATATAATTGCTCATAATATTCTCTTATTATTGTTTTTATTTTTGTTGGGTTGGTTGTGACCTCTCCTCTTTCATTCTTGATTTTATTTATTTGGGTCCTTTCCTTTTTCTTTTTGATCAAAGTGGCCAGTGATTTATCAATTTTGTTAATTCTTTCAAAGAACCAGCTTCTGGTTTCTTTGATCTGTTCTACTGTCTTTTTGGTTTTGATAGCATTAATTTCTGCTCTGATCTTTATTATTTCCTGTTTTCTGCTGGTTTTGGGTTTTATTTGCTGTTCTTTTTCCAGCTCCTCAAGGTGTAAGGTGGGGTTGTGTATCTGAGATCTTTCTTCCTTCTTTAGGAAGGCCTGGATTGCTATATAGTTTCCTCTTATGACCGCCTTTGCTGCATCCCAGAGGTTTTGGGTTGTGGTGTTATCATTTTCATTGACTTCCATATACTTTTTAATTTCCACTTTAACTGCTTGGTTAGCCCATTCATTCTTTAGAAGGATGTTCTTCAGTCTCCAAGTATTTCATAACTTTCAAAATTTTTTCCTTGTGGTTGATTTCAAGTTTCATAGCGTTGTGGTCTGAAAATATGCACAGTATGATCTCCATCTTTTTGACTTACTTAGGGCTGATTTGTTTCCCAGTATATGATCTACTCTGGAGAACGTTCCATGTGCACTGTAGAAGAATGTATATTCTGCTGCTTTAGGATGAAATGTTCTGAATATATCTGTTAAGTCCATCTGGTCCAGTGTGTCATTCAAAGCCATTGTTTCCTTGTTGATTTTTTGATTAGATGATCTGCCCATTGCTGTGAGTGGGGTGTTGAAGTCTCCTACTATTATAGTATTACTATCGATGAGTTTCTTTATATTTGTGATTAACTGATTTATATATTTGGGTTTTCCCACATTTGGCACATAAATGTTTACAATTCTTAGGTCTTCTTGGTGGACAGATCCCTTGATTATGATATAATGCCCTTCTGCATCTCTTGATACAATCTTTATTTTAAAGTCTAGATTGTCTGATAGAAGTATGGCAACTCCAGCTTTCTTTTGTTGACCATTAGCATGATAGATGGTTCTCCATCCCCTTATTTTCAATCTGAAGGTATCGTGAGGTCTAAAGTGGGTCTCTTGTAAACAGCATATAGATGGATCTTGTTTTCTTATCCATTCTGTTACCCTATGTCTTTTCATTGGAGCATTGAGTCCGTTGACATTTAGAGTGAGTACTGAAAGATATGAATTTATCAGTTGCATTCCTATACGCCAACAATGAAGCAATAGAAAGAGAAATCAAGGAGTCAATCCCATTTACAGTTGCACTAAAACCATAAAATACCTAGGAATAAACATAGCTAAGGAGGTGAAAAATCTATACGCTGAAAACTATAGAAAGCTTATGAAAGAAATAAAGAAGATGCAAAAAAAATGGAAAAAGATTCCATGCTCCTGGATAGAAAGAACAAATAATGTTAAAATATCAATACTACACAAAGTAATCTACATATTCAGTTCAATACTTATGAAATCAACATCAGAATTCTTCACAGAACTAGAACAAACAATCCTAAAATTTGTATGGAACAAGAAAATACCCTGAATAGCCAAAGCAATGTTGAAAAAGAAAACCGAAGCAGGAGGCATCACAATCCCAGACTTCAAGCTATACTACAAAGCTGTAATCATCAAGACAGTATGGGACTGGCACAAGAATCACTCAGATGAATGGAACAGAATACAGAACCCAGAAATGGACCCACAAATGTATGGCCAACTAGTCTTTGACAAAGCAGGAAAGAATATCCAGTGGAATAAAGACAGTCTTTTCAGCAAGTGGTGCTGAGAAAAGTGGACAGCGACATGCAGAACCATGAACCTGGACCACTTTCTTACACCATACACAAAAATAAACTCAAATGGATGAAAGACCTCAATGTAAGACAGGAAGCTATCAAAATCCTTGAGGAGAAAGCAGGCAAAAACCTCTTTGATCTTGCTTGCAGCAACTTCTTACTCAGTACATCTCTGGAGGCAAAGGAAACAAAAGCAAAAATGAACACTGGGACCTCATCAAAATAAAAAAGCTTCTGCACAGCAAAGGAAACAATCAGCAAAACTAAAAGGCAACTGACAGAATGGGAGAAGATATTTGCAAATGACATATCAGATAAAGGGTTAGCATCTAAAATCTATAAAGAACATATCAAACTCAACACCCAAAAAAACAAATAATCCAGTGAATAAATGGGCAAAAGACATGACTAGACACTTCTCCAAGGAAGACATCCAGATGGCCAACTGAGACATGAAAAAATGTTCAACATCACTCATCATCAGGGAAGTACAAATCAAAACCACAATGAGATTCCAAATTATACCTATCAGAATGGCTAACATTAACAAGTCAGGCAACAACAGGTGTTGATGGGGTTGCGGAGAAAGACGATCTCTTTTGCATTGTTGGTGGGAATGCAAGCTGGTGCAGCCACTCTGGAAAACAGTATGGAAGTTCGTCAAAAATCTAAAAATAGAACTACCCTACAACCCAGCAATTGCACTACTAGGCATTTATCCACGGGATACAGGTGTGCTGTTTCTAAGGGACACATGCACCCCCATGTTTATAGCAGCACTATCAACAATAGCCAAAGTATGGAAAGAGCCCAAATGTCCATTGATGGATGAATGAATAAAGATGATGTGGTATATATATACAATGGAGTATTACTCAGCAATCAAAAATAATGAAATCTTGCTTGCCATTTGCAACTATGTGAGTGGAACTGGAGGGTATTACGCTAAGTGAAATTAGTCAGAAAAAGACATGAGGACTTTAAAAGACAAAACAGATGAACACAAGGGAAGGGAAATAAAAATAATTTAAAAACAGGGAGGGGGACAAATAGAGGAGACTCATAAATAGGGAGAACAAACTGAGGGTTACTGGAGGGGTTGTGGGAGGGGGGATGGGATAAATGGGTTAGAGCACTAAGGAATCTACTCCTGAAATCACTGTTGCACTATATACTAACTAATTTGGATGTAAATTTTAAAAAATAATAAAATTAAAGAAAAAGAAATTTTAAAAAGCCAAAAAATAAAATGCTTCATAATTTGAGTTACCAAGAACTGAGCAAATTCTTCATATGTGAAACAAATAATCTATTCATGTTTAAGGAGAAATACTAAGGCTACTTGTTACATGACTGAGTGACGGCAACGTGCTGTGGAATTGAAAGGCAGGACATCAAGTCGCAGCTCTGGCTCTCATGTCCTAGTTGACCACAGCAAGTTGCTTAGCTTTATTCAACCACTGCTTTCTCATTTGTACATTGAGTCAACATGTCTTCATTCTAGTTATGGTGTGGACTAAAGTAACATAACAAACATATAATTCAGAGAATATTCTCAATACCTAGTAGATGTTATTATTAAAGGGTCAAATTGTCTCTGTCATTTACTTAAATCAATATTTTTTAGACCATTGTATCAGACTTTTGAGAGAAAAACAACGAATTGTGTGTTTCTATGTGAATATATATATATGTATATATGTGAATATATATTTATATAACCATTCTATCTATACATTGGTTGTTACAGAGAGAGAGAGAGAGAGAGAGAGAGAGAAAGATACCAAGAATGAGAGAGACAGAGGAGACTAATGGTAAAGAATTGTTCACTTGATTTTGAGGACTAGCCAGTAAAATCTGAAAATCGTATGGCAGGCTGGAAGGATGGAAATTCAGGCAGTATATTTGGTAGTCTTGAGACAAAATTTCTTCCTTTCCAGGAAACCTCAGTTTTTACCCTTAAGACTAAACTAATCGGATTCATCTGTTAGCCCAGACATTAGAAAAGCCAATCTCTTGTACTTAGACAACTGAATGTGATTGTTAACAACATCTATAAAATACCTTCACAGAACACTTAGGTTCTTATTTGAGTAAATAACTGTGTGCTACGGCTAAGCCTAACTGACAAAGAAGAACCATCCCACCATTCCTTATGAAGCCATAGTCAGTTCTGGAGGCTCTTTAGGAAAGGAAGAGGTCCAGAAGGGCAGTTACTGTGCCGTCTCTTTAACAAATGAGCCTTGACTATAAGTTCGATCTTATTTTTAAATTTTCTCTTTAAAAAAGTTTTAAGATTTGAGAAGTAGTTAGAAATATAGACAGTGCATTTTTTAAAATAACTTGGTTAAATACAGCAATAAATTTAAGTTAGAAAGTATTTCAAGAGAAAAAGACAGAGCTTAGAGTCCAGGAAGACTAATACAACTGGTGTTTGAAAGAAAAAGAACCAAAAACAGAGCTGCACATAGAAAAACATTCAAAGTACAATAAGTTACTTTTAGTAATGATAATAGTAGCTGACTTCTTGAATTCATGGTGGACTATATGATAGTATTTATAGAACTAAGATTTAGAAAGCTTATGTAACTTGTGTAAAAATAATGCAGCTTTTGTGATGTTTCTACGTTTCATCCATGCTTATCCCACTATAGTAGATTGTATTTTCCAAAAATGGCCATAATAATAGCTCTAGTCCCACATGTTTTTCATTCGTATTGCCACTTTCCCATAAAGAGACAGATTTTCTTTCCTCTCCCTTTGAATCCAGATGGGCCTGTGATCTGCTTATAACTAACAGAATTCTGCTGAAATGAGGCTTCATGACTTCATAGGCAGAGTCATAAAAGGCAATGGAGCATCTTTTACCTCACTCACTGGAATATTCATTCTTATGTCTTCAGCTGCCATATAAGCAATCTCACTGCCCTGATGCTGTTATGCTGTGGAAAAGCCCAAACTATCAGTTGTGAGATGCAAATAGAGAAACCTTAGCATAGTATGAAGATAGAGTAAGATCTCCACCAGCACCCCTAAGTTTTAAGTCACTATGTGACTGCAAATAGCTGAGGTGTCTTGAGCCAGAACCACTCAAATGAGTCCTATCAAGGGCTATGAAGAGTCTGAGATTTTATACAAGCTAACAGGTTAGTCTCAACTACAATTTCATAGATGCTGGAAGAAAACATTTCTAAGAAAGAGACCAAGGACTTTATTATCCATGGCACAGTAAACAGTTAGAAGCATGAACTTCATGGTGGCATCAGTTCATCTTATTACCAAAAATGTAAATGAATGATACAGAGTGGTCTAGACAGACGTTGCACACACAGTAGTTTTGCATCACAGGTGAGTAATCCAAATTTAGGAACACTCCCCACCTCCCTAGTCTTATGAAGGCACTGCTAACAGACCTGCCTAATCTGCCCAGACATTATCTTTATTGCCCTGATCAGGAAACACAGGTGCCCTCTGTCTCAAAGGGGGTCACTGTATCTATCATCCAAGGCTCACTGCTATACAAACATCCTTGAAAAAATCATTGAAACAAAGATGTCAATGCTTCTTGTTCAGAAGATGGACAGAAGACAGAAATGCAAGAGACATGGAGAACTATCTCCCAAGAAACTTCCAAATTTCAGACCCGCAGAAATGGTGAGAGGTAAAATGAAATAAAATGTTTTTTTGAACCCATAAGTTTTGGAGGCATTTTAGGGTATAGTAATATAAGAAAGGAAATGCTGTGGTCACATGCAGAAAACTTAGGAACTATAATTAATATGGATAGCTTTATCAAAATATTAGCTATCAACTAAAACCAGGACCTGAATAAATATAGCATAAGAAGACTTCATTTTTTATTTTTTTTAATTTTTACTTATTTTTGAGAGAGAGACAGAGACAGAGTGCAAGTGGGGGAGGGGCAGAGAAAGAGGGAGACACAGAATCTGAAACAGGCTCCAGGCTCTGAGCTGTCAGCACAGAACCCAATGTGAGACTCGAACTCGGAAACAGTGAGATCATGACCTGAGCCAAGTCAGACGCTTAAACAACTGAGCCACCCAAGCGCCACAGAAGACTATTTTTGAGGGAAGGATGGAACTAAAGAGATTTAAAAATTATTCAGAACAACCAGAGCATATCCAAGGTAGAATGCTACATTAATATATCAGAAGTACTTACCAAATGTAATTGAAATGGGAGGAAGAGAAATCAAGGCAAATCTGATGCGGAAGGAAATCCAAAGCAAATTAATCAAATTTCACTCAACTATGGCTGCTCTTGCAAATTATCATAGATTTGATGGGTTACCAAAACACTAATTTATTCTATTATAGTTCTGGAGGCCAGCAATCTAAAATCAGTATCACGAGGCTGAAATCAGGGTTTAGCAGGACCAGGCTGCCTCCAGAGGGAGAATCTGTTTCTTGATTCTTCCAGCATCTGGTGACTGCTAACATTCCTTGGCTTGTGGTCTTCTCATTAAAATCTCTGCCTCCCCATCAAATAACTTTATTCTTTTCTTTTGTATAGAATCTTCCTCTGCCCCTCTCTCATAAGCACACATGTGATGGCATTTATACCTACCTTGGTATGTATAATAATCTCAAGATTTTTGAGATTTATAAAAATCTCAAGTTGTTTAACTTAATTCTAACCACCTAGACCCTTTTTCAATATAAAGTAACATTTACAGATTCCGGGATTAAGAGCTGATATCTTGGGGAGTCATTAATCTCACCACATACAGTTATAATCATCAATTACAATGAAAATGCTACAAAACAAACAGAACCAAACTCAGCTACTGTATTTCCATCTCCATTCAACTGGAGTACTAGGCCACTGGATTTATTGCCTTCAGGTATGCTTCCTTTGTCTGCATAACAAATGGTGAGAATCTAGGCCAACTCTTTTCCCACACAGTCACAAAACACAACTGCTTGTTTTCATACCCAGGAAAGATACTTTTCTAGAAAAAAACTGAACTGTGCTATAGAAAAGACATACAGAACTAGCATTTTGGTGTCTCCAGTTAAAAACCCAGCTGTTCAACCAATTATGCCTTAAGCCCACCATTCTATATCCACACAGAGCTTCTAATATTTTAGAACGTTATTTTAAAAACGAGTAGGCACATTGATTTAACAAATGTGTGCCACTCTGGTGCTGTATGTTGATGGGGGGGGGGGGTGCTGTGCATGTGTAAGACCAGGTAGTATATGGAAACTCTCTATTTTCTGTTCAATTTCGCTGTTAATCTAAAACTGCTCTAAAAATAAGTGTCATTAATTAAAAAAAAAAAGTAGGTCACCAAGAATCTCCAGTAGTTTGAATAAGGATTTAATGCAAACAAACATTAAGAAAGGAGATCAAATGCAATAAAAACAACTTAAAAACTGTAATATCCTCATAGAGATAAAAAAGATCCTATAGCCATGGAAGTACAACTATTATTTTTAACAAGAGTAACTATAAAATGATAAGCTCATGGAAATTTAAAATAATATAGTCAAGTTTGATAAAATCAAATTTTAGAAGATAAAGTAAAATTTTCACAAAATAGAAAATATATGGAAAGAAGAGTCAATTTACAAAATTCAGTATTTACCATAGGATTTCCACAATGAGAGTTAGGAAGAATACATCTAGCAAAAGAAATTGGCAAAGAGAAAATATTCCAATGGAGGACTTTTTTTTTTTTTGAAAAGACCTATGAAGTGCCTCACAAAACAAGTAGGAAAAAAAAAAAAAGTCCTGGTGGACTTACAGTGTGCAACCCCAGGAATAGAGAGGTTGTAAAGTAACATGTCTTGAGGATCATTGAGAGAGGGAAGAACAGTCTTAGATAATATATCTAAATCTTTGTAAAGGGTTATATGTTTCTTCCTGTGAAAGATATTTTTCCCTTGAACTCAGATGTGAACATATTCTTAGACAAAAATAACTTCTAACATCCAGACTTCAAATGACAAGGCCGCAACCAACCATAGTCTAATAAATAGCAAGCTCTCTCTGAGGAACGAAACCCCTTGGTCCTTACATAAGGCAAATGCAGTGGAAATCTTAACAAGCGATGAGGCAGGGAACATAATCTGTCTGAGAGGAGGATTTCTAAGTGATGCAAATCAACTAAGGTAATAAGGAGCAAACCACAAGATAGTGTCATTGATAACTAATAAATGGAACTCCCTTATTTCCTGAAGTACCTCAGTATCTCAAGCAACTAAGTATTCTTGCTTCGTGTCTTTCTAAACCCTCCTTTCCCACTGAATGAACACTAAGGAAAAGTGTATGTTACACTTTCCATAAAACATCACTATCATATAGTATCATCAATACCAATTTAATGGTATAAATTGCATACATACTATATTGACCTGATTCATTACTAGAAAACTTTCCTCTAGATCCTTGTAAAGACATAAGAATAGCTATTTGTTTATAGACAGAATATAAATGGGTTTTTCCTTTCCCCTTGTTGATCTTTGTACACCTACTAATTGAAGGAGTCAAATAGGGAATGGAAATGACACATTACAAACCAAAACACACCATTTGCTAAAAGAGTTTCAAATTTCAGAGTATGTTCTCTGAAAAGGAGGTATATTAAAGTCAACAAACTGATGGTTACCAGATTGGAGGTTGGTGGGGGACAGATGAAATAGGTAATGGGACTTATGGAGGGCACTTGTGATGAGCGCCAGGGTTTGTATGGAAGTGTTGAATCACTATATTGTACACCTGAAACTAATAACTACAGTGTATGTTAACTAACTGGAATTTAAATAAAAACTTAAAAAAACAAATAATGTACATATGGTGATTACACATCATACTACTGTATTATATAATTGAAAGTTAAGAATAGATACTTGAAAGTTGAGGAAGTATATATTAAGTGTCACCAGAAGAAAGAAATGGTAATTACATGAAGTGATGGAGGTGTTAGCTGGCAATATGTTAACGATCATTTTGCAGTAGATAAGTGTATCACATCCGCTTGTTATACATCTTAATCTTACACATTGTCATATGTCAATTATATCTCAATACAGTTAGAAAACTAAAAATAAGTAGATAAATAAATAAAGCCAACAGTCTTGGTGTGGAAGATAAGCATAGTAGGATGTTTATTCAATATTTTATTTATTCAATTATAATATTAATCTTCTTTGAGGGGCCAGTTACTGTGCTAGGAGCTGGATTCTATGTTTTGTTCCACTTTCAAAAAATCAGAAAGGGGCGCCTGGGTGGCGCAGTCGGTTAAGCGTCCGACTTCAGCCAGGTCACGATCTCGCCGTCTGTGAGTTCGAGCCCCACGTCAGGCTCTGGGCTGATGGCTCAGAGCCTGGAGCCTGTTTCCGATTCTGTGTCTCCCTCTCTCTCTGCCCCTCCCCCGTTCATGCTCTGTCTCTGTCCCAAAAATAAATAAACATTGAAAAAAAAATTTAAAAAAAAATCAGAAAGACCAAAGTGTTTATAAATAGTTGTGCACTTTTTTAAAACACAAATGACAAAAAAGTTTAGTGATCATTTGTTCTTTTGAGAAAATGAAAGACAAGTAGTTTAGAGTTTCAGTAGGCCTCTAATATCCACCAAAAGAAAAGTAACATACTATGAGTGAAGTCTTTAAGAGAAGTCTTCAGATCTTTAATATTGCATTTTTAGTTTGCTTTTGGAAGTAAGTGCCTTTAAAGGTATTTTTTTATTATTATTACTGGAAAGAAGAGAGGTAGTAGAAGAGAATAACAGAGTGAGACTTACTGCATTTGAAAGTTGTAATATTACTTTTACTAGTTTACTTTCTTAGAATGAATGATTCAAAAGAAAATTAGTATGCTGGACTCTAACTTAGTTAATGAAAATGCATGGCCAAATTTCTTCTTCAAAATCTAACAGTTTCTATTGAAGATCTCATAAAAGTTAGCAGGCAGTACGCACATTTAGAATCTTGGGCTATCATTTTATTTCAAGAAAACTATAGGCTGATATTTTTATTGTTGCTCTTACAGAATTTAAAAAAGAAAATAAGTGAATGAGAGATAGAAGTAAGAAAGTAAGATGAATTTAATTAACTGAGGGAAACATCCCTTAATTTTCCAAAAAATAGACTCTGGAGTTCCATGTCAGTATTGAATCAAGGATTCATAAATAACACTCTGTATCACAATTTGAAGAACCTTTGTTTTCTGTAATCATTGCATGTATTCTCTTGAAAGAAAGAACATGAGAGTAATAGAACAAATTTCTTAATAATTTGATTTCTATTTGAGCCATTAGCTTCGCTATTTTCTACACATCTCTCACTCTCTGTAGTGTATGTAAAAGATCTGCCTTTGTACACTGAAACAATAAAGGGTATTTATACAATAATATAAATAATATAAATGAATGCAGAAGAAAAGATTTAGGATAATTACATGTGTGAATTCCGATTTTATAATACTGTAAAGCTATATACATGTTGTAAACTATATCTATTTTTATCTTTTTCTTGGGAAAAGAATTTTCTTCTCAAGGAAGTTTTTTGGCACTTTTCATTCAAGAATTGATTACAAAACTATAAGGAAAACGTATCATGTTCTATTTATATACACTTTCTTTGGATATTAGTTTCCTCTAAAAGTTAGGCATAGCACCTTAAAAATTACTACTGAGAATGAAGTATACATAGTTTTGTTTTAGAAATAGCTCTAACAGAATATGACACTTCAAATATACTTTTACTTTCCACCAACAAATTTGTGGAGGTATAAAATAACTTCAAATGGAGATGATATATTACCAAACATACACTTTTATTAATCTCTCTAACCTGATAATCTAAATTGAATGCTAGTAATTTGTATTGTTATATCAAAATGGCTGTCTATTAATTCATTTATTCAATAGCCATTAAAAACAAATTATATTTACTAGCCCAGACAACTAGGTAAAATATGATCAATCTTCAAAAATTTATCAACTAATGCGAGAGACAGAAAACTATATTTTGAGTTGATAACTACTATGGTAATTATGGTCATGTATTTATAAGAAAGAGGGGACGTATGAGAATAAACACAAATAACTGAGTTTCTTTTTTTGCTGTTACCTAAAATCAAAGGGATTACTTCTAGTCAATTTGACTGAATGCCAATTTTCTCATCCACACTGGAGTTTCAGGAAGAAGAGGAGGACAGAAAATATAAATTAGGTCATCTATTATTAAAATCAGTTCTAGAAACTATTTCTCCAGAAACCAAAACTTCATTGCAATTGGATAATGTTGTGTATTTTTTCATTGGCTTTTTAAGGTCCTATTAAATTATGTTTCAGTTTGATTTCTCAACTCAGGGTCTTTTTTCTTTTTTTTAATTTTTTTCTACATTTATTTATTTTTGAGAGACAGAGAGAGACAGCATGAGCAGGGTGGGGCAGAGAGAGAGGGAGACACAGAATCAGAAGCAGGCTCCAGGCTCCAAGCTCTCAGCAGGAGCCAAACGCGGGGCTTGAGCCCACAAACCGTGAGATCATGACCTGAGCCAAAGTCGGACGCTCAACTGACTGAGTGTATATATATGTGTGTGTGTGTACATATATATATATACACACACATATATACACATATATATATGTATATATATATGATGTATAGAGTAGTTAATAATACTAAAATGGCAAGAATATTTCTCCCTCTTTTCCCTCCACTTAGCTTCATTCCATTATTTTCATTTTTTTTTCCTTCTCATTCTCCTTCCACTTCTACTTCTTCTCTTTCTTTTCCCCCTGAACTGGCAAAATTCACACAAAAGGGACAAAGTGTTGAACAATTGGAAGACAAAATAGATGGCCAAAAATTGCTCTTAACAGACATCATCCTTTCCACAAATACTAAGTAGTTGCTGTAGTATGCTGGCTAAAGTTGAAGATTTCTTTTTTACCAATAATTCAAAAAATCACAAAAGTACATATTCTTAAATCTAGACTGACTATCAGAAGTAACATAAGTCCTTCATTTTATAGATGAGAAAAGTGAGGCTTCTAAAATGTAAGTGACTTTCTCAGTGTCAAAATGAGTCCCATTGCTTCAAAAGTTCAATTGTAAAAATCAAACCCCTTTATTAAAGAGGATGTAGGAGGCAGGAAAGCAGGTAGCAGATGACAAGTGCAGAATAGACCATTAGAATACTCAAATTCTGCTAAGTAAACATTTATTTAAATATTTAAGTTTTTATGTATATGGCCATGCATACAAATGCAAATAGCTAAATGATTGAAATCACATTTTAAACCATTTGGAATTGTAGAAGCAAATTATTCATATGATCTGATAACTTTTGTTTCTGTCTGAGCTGCGAGCAGTTCTTTTTCACTAATCACATAGATTATAATATGGATTGGGATGAAAACATTTACTGAACTCGATCAACTTAATGGTTTAAACAATTTAAAAATCCAGTCCCAGAGCTAATCATCTTCCTTTATACCGTCCTTTTAGAGAAATGTTTATTGTAGTGGTTGCTTTCCTGTTTAAAACAAAAATAAAAAAGCTAAACTAAAAACTTTTACCTGTTTTTATTTTCAGCAGCAGTTTTTTGTTTGTTTTTACTTTCCAGGTGGGTCGCCCCTACTTCACCTAGCTTCATTGCAACTCTCTTTCTCATGAGGTAGATTTTTACTGTACTTCAATTTGCATGTTTTTCTAAGATTGAAAATAAGGGAAGTGGTCAGGGCAGGAGCATAACAGGAATTTGCTAGAATGGAGGGTCAGTGTGACTTACTAAGGATGCAGCTAAAAACTTCTCCATTCCCAAGTCTTATTGTTATCACAGAGACCCTAAAGGCATGTAATATCTTTTTATAGTTGCTAATCTAGCCTTTGGAAATAGGTTGAAAAATGCATATGACATGTCACCTCATGCAGGCTCCAGTGGAACTTAAGGAAGCACAAAGGCAGGATTCCCTCAGAGATGAGCATCTCATTGGCAGGTTGGTTAACACGAACTGAACCCAGCTGACACCTCCCTTGTAACCCTCACTGGTATCATCATAACCCCAGCTTTGCAGGGCTGAAATGATGGCACATGATTAAAATAATGACAAATTCATCCCTTTCTTAAAGAACTGTCTCTCTCTTATTCCGGTTTGAACGTATGCATATACAAAATACTGTTTTTCATGTTGAAGAAGAAAAGTTTTAATGGCTCCTATAGAATAAGAGCTATCAGAATGGAGACAAAGAGGAATGCACTTTGTTCTTTTCTTTCAACTCTAAGAATGTATCTTTAAATGCAGGGGTGGACACAATCTTGGATCCTGAAAAATCAAAATTTGGCAACCCTCCTGTAGAAAAAGACAAAAATTAAAGTATGCAATTTATATAGAATGGGAAAAAGGAAACCTTAGAAATGGCTCATGAAAGGAAGAAGGCACAAAATTTAATTTCATGAATTTCCTAGTAAACCTATTTCTATTTGGTTGATTATTTTGTCCCTTGGCAAAGTCCCACAGTGAGTATATTTTATCATATTGTTTCTTAATCCTGAACCCCTTATTTAATGGAAGTATTCTTTTTATGTTAGATCGTAAAGTTTTTAGTGTTCTCAAATTTATTCATTTTATAATGGCCCTATCAGATACAAGAGAACCTAGATAGCTTATTAACTCTCATCTGTTTTTCACCATAGAAAATACTTGGAGTAGTAAATAATTTCAATGAAACATGAGGAAATACAGAGAAACTTGGGTGGCTCAGTCAGTTAAGCATCCAGCTCTTGATTTTGGCTCAGGTCATGATCTTGTGGTTGGTGAGGTCAAGCCACATGATGGGCTGCATTGACAGCTTGGAGCCTGCTTGGGATTCTCTCTCTGCCCATCCCTCACTTGAATTCTCTTTTTCTCAAAATACAAAATTTTGATTTTTAAAACATGAAGAAATGCTAATGTACTTCTTTTGTTAGATTTGTGTCAGGAAAGTATATGCAATTGTGCTAATAATTTTCCAGCACATATACTTCCTTTTCATTTTTAGAATAACTAGAAACTTAAAAAAATATTTTTCTCCTGAGGTATGTAGTCTCATCTCACAGTTGTTAGCTGAACAAAATAAAGAATGTTTAAAATAGAAATCTAGAACACTTGATGGCTTCATGCTTCTCAAATCGAAAGTATGATTATGATCAAGAATTTTCCTCTGAATACTGAAACATATTATTCACTGAAGATGGATAAAATTATTGATTATGTTGAGATTTTTTTAAGTAATCTCCATCTCCATAGAGGGGCTCAAACTTACAACCCTGAGATTAAGAATCACATGTTATACTATCTGAGCCAGTCATGCACCCCTTTTGAGATTTGGTTGTAGAAAAATGAGTCATGAAATCAGGACTCTGTAACAAGAATGTCTCTACTGCTACAAATCCAAAAGTTTCCTATTAAAAGGCAAAGGACTGTTAAAAAACTAAATCCTGCGTTTTAAGGATAGATTATTTTTTAACCTCCAGTCTCTTTCTTCATTGACTAGTTTCACCTCCCCAAGAGTAAATTTAAAAATATTTCACATCACTTTTAAAGATATCCATATCATGAAAAGATCATTGTGTATGTATTTTAGGCATTAAAAAAAATAATTCCCAGATAGGTTTTAGATATTTGTATGGCATGATTTTCTTTTCCTTCAAATGTACTCAAATAATCACCTGCATCATAATTACTAGATTGCTTGTTAGCTTTTAGTGCCAAGATCTGCTTCCAGCCCAGTGAACTGGAATCACTGGGAGTCAGTCCCATATATCTACATTTAAAAAAATAGGATGTCCAGGGATTTATTGCATACTAAAGTTTATGAATGATCATAAGAACTGTGATCTTATTGCATTTTATTAGTAAACACTAAAAAATAATTAATTAATAGTTTCTTACATTTGGCTACAAATACTAAAAAGTGAAAATACCTTTAGTTATTTATTAAAAAATACTTTACCAGAGTCTTGAAAATGTTTGCCAAGCCCCCATCTTTATATTCTTATACAGTATTTGGCAAATTATTTTGTCCCTTGGCAAAAAGCCTTGGGTACATTTTTATCATATCGTTTCAGTTTTTAACCCTTTATTTAATGGACACGTTCTTTTTAAAATCTTACCGGTATTAATGTCCTCAAATTCAACTCATTTTATAATGCCTTATGAGATTCCAGAAATCCTAAATTATCTAAGACTCTTTATCACTTATGAATTTTGATATGGAACTGAAAAATTGTGTTACTTTATTTTTTAAGGAATGTGATAGATAATTAGTTAATGATTGATAGTTATGATAATATCTCATAACCTCTATCATGACAGTGTGATAAATTAATAATATTATCATAGGCAAGTAGTGTCATAATTTCTAGACAATGATTTGTAATATTTGACACAGTCTCCCAAGTTTTGATAACATAAATTTAACTATGAAATTTATGGGAAAAATTATGTTTTGAATTAGTTCATATGAACTAATGTTAGTTTCTTTGCCTGATGATAAACCGCAAAGTTATGCATTAGAGTGCTATTTCAAAACTCTCTAGGCATGTTCAAAGCTACCTGTAAATAATATATGATTCATAGAATTCAAGCAGAATTGTATTTCCTTACCCATCCACATATTATTAATCTAACCATCTTCCCTGTTTCCCATTTTTGCCTTGGCACTTTTAGAGTAAACTTAGATCAAGGATAAAAGTTACCTAAAGGTTATTCAATCACAGATATACATAGATCTAAAACATGGAGAGATCAGTGACCTCCAGGTGGGTCTGTGGTTCACATCCCAAGAGTGAGAAGCAGTGCTGAATGCTTTCTGACAGTTTTAGCCCAGTGTATTCTGTCCTATTGCAGACCCTGAACACCCTTCCTTGGCCAGAGTGACTGCTTCTAGAAAGTAATTTTGGATTGAATTAGAGCTTTCTGAGACAGACAAAACAGACTTTACAGTAGGCAAATTGAATTTCTCTGGTTCAGTGACTTGCTGTGCCACGGCGCCTCTCAAGAAGACTTTCACATTATTGAGAGCTGGTAGATTTCCTTGTAAAATAGCCACAGGCTGCACGCACATACTACACAGCTGAGTCTTTGTCTGCCATTTCTCTCAGAAATATTTCTATCTTTCTTTCACACACATACAAAACTATTTAAATGAAGCATGCAAAGAAACGGCATAAACTATTGTCTCCGTCTTTGAGAAGGGTATGTTTCAAGTGGTTACTAATTCATAAAGAGGTCTTGAAGGAAAGGCTTAGCCCAGTACCTGATATTGTGGAAATTCAAAGTATCTTTAATGGAATGAAATGGAAGGATTATTCACTTGTACCATGTACAACAATAAATGGAGAATTGGAAATATTTGCAGTGATTTGATTAGGAACACTATGTGGTACCAGCTGTTGGAGACACTATTTATCCTAACAGTTTGAAAAGAAATGAGTTTCTTCTTTTTAATTTTCCTTTTAGGAACGTTCCTAAAAATTATAGGCTGACTTAACATAAAACAAAGATGTTACTTTCTAAATATTTTTGTTCAGATGAAGCCAGAAATTTCTATGGAGTGTTCAACATACAGAGGTTGAAACACAGGGTTCTTTGGAGGGGAGAGTATCAGAGGAATTCACACCACTTTTAAATAACTTCACACATTCTGAGTTTCAAAGTTGATTCAAGAATATTTTTATGACTGGGGTGCCTGGGTGGCTCAGTCAATTAAGTATCCGACTTCAGCTCAGGTCATGATCTTGCAGTTTGTCAGTTCGAGCCCCGTGTCAGGGTCTGTGCTGAAAGCTCAGAGCCTGGAGACTGTTTCAGATTCTGTATCTCCCTCTCTCTTTCTGCCCAGCCCCCTTGCTCGCTCTCTCTCTCTCTCTCTCTCTCTCTCTCTCTCTCTTTCTCTCTCTCTTAAAAATAGATAAACATTTTTTTTTAATTTAAAGAATATTTTTAGGGGCGCCTGGGTGGCGCAGTCGGTTAAGTGTCCGACTTCAGCCAGGTCACGATCTCGCGGTCCGGGAGTTCGAGCCCCGCGTCGGGCTCTGGGCTGATGGCTCAGAGCCTGGAGCCTGTTTCCGATTCTGTGTCTCCCTCTCTCTCTGCCCCTCCCCCGTTCATGCTCTCTCGCTGTCCCCAAAATAAATAAACGTTGAAAAAAAAATTTAAAAAAAAAAAAAAAAGAATATTTTTATGATAAAAATAATTCATTATACAGAGAAAAAATTTAATAGACAAGGCAAACATTTTCTTATTCATTCTTAAATTTTTTCTTGATATTGTCTTTATTTCCAAATACCTCATCTTGCTGATTTTGGAGTCACATTACCCCAAGAGAAGTCTGCTATGTACTTTTCTACATGGCATGAAGTGCCACAGTGTAATTTATACTGTTTTCTCTTATACAGAATATCATTTTATACATCTCAGGTAAAATTTCATGCTAGAAGAAAATAAAATGTCAGGGTCATTAGGCAACGAGGAGCATTCATTCTGACACAGGGAAGAGGTTGCATTTACCCAGAAAATGCAGAGTTCTCTGTGGTAATTCTTCACTCAGAGGTCCCTTGGGCTTAGAGCCCTAGGAACAGATGTGATCTCATGCCTGGTATAAAGAGAACAGAGCCATGGGCGGAAACACCTCCCTACATCAATGAGGGCGCTTCTGCCAGAAGCAGATTTCTCACCAGGAGAACCCTAAACTCATTGCCAAATTAGAATCTGCCTGGTGAGAAGTCACTGGGCATAAAATCTCCAGTGATTTGGTGCTTGTTCAGTGAGGAAACCAGAAAGCATATGTGAAGAATTCACGAAAGGGCCTGTGTGCATGTGCTGAAGCCACTGGGGGCATCAGGAGGGGGGATCATGCTGGCTTCTCTTCTGAAAACACTTTCTCAGCATATGCTATATTGTTAGAAACCTCTGGCAAAACTAGGATATCTAGAACATATGGGTTGGGAAGGTTGATATGTGCTTTTTCCTTATTCTGTTTGTCTCAGTAGTTTGATTTTGTTTGGTCAGTCAGGACAATAAGGAAACCATCTGGTCTCAACTCTTCTTTTTTCTCTTAAAAGTATACATAAGACATTAAGAAGAAATTAGAAAATAGACCATAATAATGCTTTATAGATCTATCAAGATTGAAAAGAGTTCTACAAATAAAAGGATTAAGTAAAATAAGATTTATTATAGATGTCTCTTAACCCTCACTTTAAAGAAGTAACACAACATTCAGGACTTTGTCCTAAATTCTAAAGCACTTTGGTATACCCCAAAATTAAAAGCCACATAGAGAATTTGGTAGTGATTTATGTATTGATAGGTTATACCATACAATGCTATGAATACATGTTGGCTACCTAGTGTGTTAGTATGCGTCTTAGATGATATTCTGTCAGAGAATAGCTTAAACATTTTATTTTGTTCTGTTTTGTTTCAGCAGCTTTGAGGTCCTGTTCACTGGCTAATTTAACAGCAAAAATTACATTTTTACTGCTTTACATATTAATCAGTTATTTAGAACCTCCCTGCTGAGAAATACCATCATAGCAACAACACCATTCTAATGGAGCAATGCAAAGATACCCTGGAGAATCAATTACAATGAAGGCCTATGAAAAACTGTTTTGTTTTTCATTATTTTATGGGGTTGGGAGGACAATTGATGAGGTAATAAGACCTGAAACATTTCCAGTACTTCACAGGGAAAATAGAGGAAAATTCCATTGCATCAGAATTACTGAAGAGTTACTAGGTTGGAAATGTTGGTCTCTGTGACTGAAAGCTTAGAAGCAGCTTGTGTAGCATATGAAACACCTTAGGTAACAGTAGTGATGCGTTGACTAAATTAGTAGTTCAGTTCCACAAGTTTGTTTTCAGAAAAAGAATAGCAAATAAAATACTGGGTGACATCAAGTTCAGAATTCTGCACAAGTAAAATTTTGTATCAGAGTTAGTCTGAAGAAAGTTGGCAAATTATCAGAACTGGTCTGAAGAAAGTAATTTTAAAATTAGCTGCTAGGTGTTATGAATCATAAATCTTCAGTCTGTACTTGCGAATCTTATTTTAATATTTCTTAGTTGGGATTTATTTATCAGTACAGAACAAGACAGTGCAGACCTAACAATATCAATGAAACCCGTGCCTGGAAATGTTTTCTGTAAATGCAACTCACTTCAAGTAATAAAAGAAAAGAATGAGATGCGAAGTGTTTTCTGAAGCAATTTTGCAAGACTAAATGCAAGAGAGCTTCCTTTTAATCATGTCTCAACTTACATTTTCAACCCTGTCTCCCAGAAATACTTCTTCTGTCACCTGCTCTTTAAGAGCATATAAATGATTTCTGCTCCTGATCCCCACTTTAAACTTTCTGCTCAAACTAGAGTCCCTTTCCCTTATTTTCACTTGCCCAAAGCATGCTCAACTTTCATGATTGGTACTGCTTTTTTCTTAAAGCATTCCCTAATCCTCCCAGCTGGAAATAATTGGCAAAGGGCACAGTCTGTGCTGTAACAGCAATTTGTAAAGCTCTCAAAATACTTAGCACATTCTGTTTTGTATTACAGATAGGTTTGTACCTCTCTTCAATTTTACTAGACTCTAAACTCCTTGAGGATAAAGATCACATTGCATTCATTCATTGTTCCTAATATGAAACACAGTATCTTAAACTTAGTAGGTGTTTAATATAAGTTTGTATTAATTAGCTAGGTTAATGATCTACTGAAAACTGTATCAAAAAACATTGTTCCTGTCCAGTTTGCATATTTAAGAACACTTTCTTTAGAAAATTAGACTTCTTAATTTATGGCTAAATCATATGTATAAACTGATTAAAATTGCATAACTTTTTCCTCAAAAATCTGTCTGGTCAGTTGAATGAACGTATGTATATAAAGCACCAAATAGTGCAGTTCCCTTTTGGCAAAATGCACCTTCTCCACTGATACAGAAATATGATTAATTTGTAAAGTGAATCACAAATATTAACATTTAATTTTTATCATACTCCTTGGAAATAAAGTGAGAACTAAAATAATATGGTTAGAAAAAACCCACTAATCCAAAATCTGACTAAATTACCAAATCTGGGACTCATTAATCATTTCTTAGCATAGTTGAAAGCCGCAATTCAATGATGGCTGGAATTAGAGATGATAGGTGTACCTTACATAACAGTGATCAAGAAGGCTATTACTTTAAGATCTAGAGGAGGTGATATGATGCCACTTGATTTTCAAAAAATTATTTAATGACCGTATCTTTTTATACATTGATTTGTAGATTGCTTTGTAATATATCATTTAAATCTGTGTAGAATTTTGCTGTATGAATTCTTCATTATTGTTTACAAATTCCTAGATATTTGACATTTAATATAGGCAGGAAATCCAAGTTCTTAGTGGCTGTAACACCAGGAAGATTTACCCTAAGTGACCTACATTTACATTATCCTCAACTAAGGTTAAAAATGTGTTGGTTTTGATACTCCTTGCTTTAAGGGGCAGTGGGCTGGCACAAACATTTCCAGAGACTCCAGAGTATTCTGGTGAATAGAAACAACTTCCCACTACTCCTTGGGCTCCCACACACCACCTATGGTTTTTGAAAGGATCTGAAAGGAGGGGTCAGCTGCAGCAGAACATCTCTGTGGTACCTTGAAAGATAAGGAGGTTTTCTTCCCTGCAGGAAGGACAGGGACATTGAATCTCTTACCTTGTATGATTATCTTCATGCAGTTACATTCATATACATACACATATATACTTATATATATATATGGTTCTATATGTCTGTGTGTGTGTGTGTGTGTTTGTTTATTTATTTATTTATTTATTTATTTATTTATTTATAATTGTATATAGAACTGTATAGTAAAATTCTATGTTTTTGGTTATATATATATATGTTTTGGTTATGTTTTCGGTTATATATAAAATTTTATGTTTTTTGTTACATATAGTAAAATTACATGTTTTGGTTATATATATTTATTATAGTAATCTATAAATCAATTTATAAAAAGATATGGTTATAAAATAGTTTTTGAAAATCAAGAGGCATCATATCACTTCCTCTAGGTCTTAAAGTAATATCCTTCTTTAGCACTGTTATGTAAGATAAACGTATATATTTTTGGGTTTTTTTTTAGCAGTATTGTTCTTTTGATTTATTTTCGTACATTCTCATAATTATTTCATTGCAATGCATTCTTAGATTTGGAATAAGGATGTAGATAGAGGGTCTGTTAAGGGGTATGTTTGCATTGATTTTTATTCTATACATCTTATTGTTTGAATTTATGATTTTATTAAGTGTGCTTTCTGTATTTTTTTTTTTTGAGAGAGAGACAGAGAGAGTGAGTGGGGGAGGAGTAGGTGGGGGGAGAGAATCCCAGGCAGGTTCTGTGCTTGTCAGCTGCAGTCCCAACAACGGGCTCAAACTCATGAACCGTGAGATCATGACCTGAGCTGGTCGCTTAACTGACTGAGCCACCCAGGTGCCCCATGCTTTGTGTAATTTTAAACAGTTTGAACAAAAAAGGTTTTGTCTGTATTTTGGATTTATGTATTCATCTTTCTTACTTTTGTGATTTTCTGTCTTTCTTCTTGTTTGAGTATGTCATTTAAAAAAAAATTAATGTTTATTTATTTTAGAAACAGAGCATGAGAGGGGGAGGGGTAGAGAGAGGGAGATACAGAATCTGAAGCAGGCTCCAGGCTCCCAGTTGTCAGCAACAGACCCCGACACGAGGCACGAACCCATGAACCATGATATCATGACCTGAGCCGAAGTCAGACACTCAACTGACTGAGCCACCCAGACACCCCAGAGTATATCAACATTTTAAATAATATATTTTCAATACATAAACTATATATTTTGTGGGATAAACTCTATAGTTCATTGGTGAACTTGGTGGCATTCTTCTGGAGATATGTCGGACACTAATTGCTATTCTGGTTTTACCAAGAGGGACTTCAGGAATTTTCTTGGATCAGGCTATATTTTCACCAAGAATCTGAAGCTGATGGGTCAAAATATTGTTTCTCCTTGAATTTACCGTTTAAGATTTTATACCCTTTGGGAACCTTGGTGAGTCTTTGTTGAGTCATTGTATTATGTATCTTTGTCCATAGTCATTTGTAAAACCTGTCTTTAATTGCTAATATTTAATTGTTTAATGTAGCAATTCCTAAATTCATCCTAATGGTTTCCTGCATCTTATTCATTTGGATTTCTTTTACTACTACTATCCTTCCAGCTCCTTGTCTGATAGATTACTTTATCTTTTTAACATAACTTATTCAATGAAATTACCTTAGTTATAAAATTTCTTGGCAGTTATACATTTTCCATATTTTATTAATTTTATATTTGATATTATTTTCATCAGTTTCTAAATATTTTTTAGCTAGCTGATTTTATTTCCTTGACCCAGACAACTAAATGAGTTGTTCTCAAAATTTTCCCTTAGTTTGTTTTATCATGTTTTATTAATATCTAATGTAATTCATTGTGGTCAGATAATATCATGTGTCATATTACTTTTTTTTTAAGTTTTATAATTTTTTAAATTTTGTTTATAAATGCATACCACTTCACCCATGTCTCCCAGTCTTTCTTCTTAATATATTTAAGTATCATTGTACTTAATACTGTCAGTTTTTGTAATGCTCCTCAGATATTTTTAAGTCATGCGTTCTCTCTTTTCTCTGTATGGAATGAAGCATCTCTAATTCTCACAAATTTTTATCATTAACTCTGGTCTATGAATGGGTAACTGAGGCTCATATAGTTTGAACTTTTTGAAGTGAACATTGGTTATGTTTGAGATAACTGGGAGGAGATCTCCTGCCTGACTCCAAAGGTCTGCTATCATCCAAATCCATAGGGTTTTTTGGGAGGACCCCGGAGTTGACAATACACAAAGCGGTTAAATTGGATGGAAGAAGAAGGAATAGATCATTTAATAGGGTATCAGGATGAATGAAAGAAGCTCAAGTATTCCAAAATGTTGGTACTATATGCATATGAATGTCAACAGGGAAAGAACTGAGCTCTTTCAAATAGTGAAATTATGAGAGAGAAGAAAACAGAATAGAGAGCCCTGTTTTTCATATATATTCTCCTTCCTCTGTGTTTAGAAAAATGGTGGCATATGGAAGGAGTAAATTATAATCCAGAAAAACAAAAAGACATTGAACACTGGGGGAAAAGATCTGTGGCATCAAACATCTGAGGCACCGGGGTGGCTCAGTCATTTGAGCGTGGACTTTGGCTCAGGTCATGTTTTCTTGGCTTGTGGGTTCAAGCCCCACCTCAGGCTCTGTGCTGACAGCTCAGAGCCTGGAGCCTGCTTCAGATTTTGTTTCTGTCTCTCTGCCCCTCCCCCACTCACACACCGTCTCTTTCTCTCAAATATAAGTAAACATTTAAGAAAAATTTATAAAAAAAATCTAAGTATCTTCATTTCAGAGGCAAAGATGGGTAGTCAAAAGTACCATTAAGGAATGAAAATAGATTTAATCATATTCAACATCTTATTACAAATATATGTGTTTTGTTTTAATACATTATTTTGATAAGGACATTTTTTCCTGTGTATTTGTTTCTTTTATTATTATCTTATGCTTTTTGTCAAAAAAATGTTTTTGAGTAGTCTTTACCACGGGACTTTTTTTTTAGATCACATGGATTCATAAAGTTGAGAAGGAATATTGAATACTTAATGTGACCATAAAACATTTCATTTCAGTTACAAACATATGTGCATTGTTTAAAAAAAATAAATGGTAGAAAATGATACATCGTGAACAATAGCAGAATGGTTTTCTGTACCCTCACAATATCTAACTGCCTGTAGATAAACCTGTATTTAGTATTTTGTATCTTTAAATGTCAGCAGACCTAACCATTGTGGTGGATTGTTTTCTTATGCTTGTGGAAAGTAGATGGAATAGCCTCACCAAAACAAAACAAAATTAAAAAAAAAAAAAAAAAAACAGGCACCAAATGTGAGAGAGAAATGTGGGTAGAGGGCAGCATGAATAATAGTGTAAAAGGTAAGGTAGTGGAGAACATAGTTTAATTCACAGAGGCCTTCTCTCTACAGAGGCGCCAGGATCCCACACAGTTGTGCTTATTCATTTCCTGGCTACTGCCCAATTTGTTGGTTTTTGAATCATGGAGAATGTTGACCCCTAGGAGCACCTCTCTCAACGAGAACTATCTCACGTATCATGGGTGAGTATTATTCTGTGCACTTTGAAAGTGCTTTATATACCCTTTGCCTGGAAACTGTACCATGGTTTTCTTCTAACATGGGTGTGTTGTCCAAGAGTCTGGCTGGTTAGAGTAAACGGTTCTAAGTATAATATGAGTCCTCATATTCCCCAGACTTTTGTTTATTTATTTAGCATCACTTAGAGTGCCTCCTGTTTTTTTGCAGCTGAACAGTTTTTCTGGGATAACCATTGCAAATGAGATCTACAGTCTTCCCGATCCCTTTAATTCTCAGACTTTAGAACAAAACTTCATGGGTAATAACCAACTACACTGATAAATTTTTGAGTTGACATCAATATGTATAATGTCCTGAATATGTTAACCTAAGTATATTTCTGTCTTCCTGTATTTTGGTATGCCTTAATCAAGGCAGAGGTACTTCTTGGCTTAGAAATGAATTCATGACATAGCTTTGTTCAAATTCTACTGTAATGGGGTATTAGCTCCTAGATTGCTGCTTTTCCCAAGTTACCGGAGCCGGGGCTATAGATGTGTACATTGAAGAAATCCCTAGAGCCATAAGCATTCTTCTGTTATGATAATGTTACCATTAGTCTTGATTGCTTTTGACAATGGTTACAGAATTGCCCAAAGCAAGAAGTTTAGTTTTGTTCACATTTTCCCCCTTAATTTGGGAGAGTGTTTTTATTTCACTTTTATTTGAAATGAGTTCCTGTGCTGTTATTATGGCATTTTATGTGGCTTGTCATTGTAGTAATCAATTTTATATTTTCTTCACGCCAGTTCAACATTCTGCTCTTGACGAGCACTTTGTCATATTTACTAGGGTTCCTGTCATACATAGGAAAACGCTTCCTCTATTTGTCTCCTAAATTTTCTTTTTCCCTTGTTAGTAATTTTGCTATCTCTATATCAATGTTCTGGCTGGTTGCAATTACAAGTTTTCCCAGCTGGGAGCTTGTAGTATTTTCTCAGTCTCTGCAACATGCTGATCTATTCTGATATGAGTTCCAATTGTTTCACCTCCGTGTTCTGCATTTTTACCGTGCATTGTTGAAAAAGAACTGTCGAAATTTGAAGCCGTGGAAGTTTTCTTTTTTGTGTATTTCATCTGAGACAAACTTTGTGTTGCTTAGATATCTTCCCAATGAGATGAATTCTTTTAGGCTGAACTCTTGGAATTGCTGCTTCGAGATTCTCATTCAAATTTAATCTATTAAAATGTCAAAGGCAAACAATGATTAAGTTCAAATCCTGAATGAGAAAGTAATTGTCCCTGCCCTTGGCAACAAACATTAAAAAGATTCTTACTTTGTATTTGGTAATTGTGAAGATCTGTGTGGGTGAGTGCACAGATGCATGTGGGTACCAGTTCTCCATTGAGACCAGAGTCTTAATTTTTGCCACAGATTGCTACCATTTTCTTGTCTATTTTTTTTCCAAAAGAAAAAAAAATTGACAGTGAAGGTGTTCCTCTACGAAAATGACTCTAAGTTTGCAAATCAAAATCACCTGGATGGTTAGTTAAAGCACAGAGGTTTTGTAGGTCTAGGGTGGAACTCAAGAATTTGCATTTCTAACAAATTTCCAGGTAATGCTAACTTTGCTGGTCAGGGGACCAAATTGCTCTAAACAATAAGGCATTTGATTTAATGGGTCCTAAGTTTCTAAGTCAATACCTGTCATATCTTTTTAGAATATTATTTGAATGCCCCTTTAGACTTGATGGCAACCAATGGAAGGACAGAACCAGCCATAAATTACTAATAAATTCAAAATTCAAGAGTGCAAAAAATTTAATTATATACACAAAAACACACACACTCCTATGAAAAGTTTATATATTTGGATGATTCGACTTAAACATTTATTTCTGATACATTGAAATGACAAAAGATTTTCCTACTGTGCTCCAAAACATTACTTTAATAAACCATACAGAAAAAAGCATATGAACAACAATAGAAGGAAACTTTAAACTAATAGCCTAATTTGAAATGACACTGAAGCAAGTTTGATTTTCTACTCAGTGGCTTTTAGTTTTGAAGTTACCAAAATTTGATTGATAATCCAGTTATAAATACTTTTCAGATGTGATTAGGGAAAGTCTGACAGAAAAGTTCTATAGCAGAAAGGTAAATAAAATATAGGTTTTCTATGAGTGTATTTTAGAGGCTAAAGAGATAGAGAAGTAGAAGCAATTTTGTAGAATAATAAGAGATCCACAATTATCATTATATGTAATAAATTTAAACTAGTTAAACCAGGCATTAAAATGTTAAAATGAAATATAAAAACTGTTTTAAAAGCATAGTTAAACCACTGAATTCATAACGTTATTTACGGTATGATTTTGGTTGTAAATACTTGTATTTTCATGTTAATATGAGAAGCAATATCTTGGGGGTGTTGGGATGGGGGTGAAAGGTCTTGAAATAGTGTTTGAATAACAGAAAAGCGTCAGTTTTCTGGTTTGGGTCGTTTCATACATTTCAAAAGCCAGGCATACAAAGTATTTGTTGTAATTATTTCTACTATTCTTTAATTTGTTTTCAATTCCTTAGTATCTAATATTTGTATTTTATCTGAACTGAGATAAAATTGACATACAGTAAAGTAGATACATTTAAAATGTAATTTGATTAGTTTTGATACATGTATAAGCCTGTGAAATTGGCAAAAAAAACCCCACTATAATTAACATACTCATTATCCCTCAAAATATATCCCGCCCCTTTGTAATCCCTCTCTCTCTCCTTCCCTAACACTCTTCCCTGTCCCCAGGAAACCACAGATCTGCTTTCTGATACTGTATGTTAGATTGCATTGCCTCTAATTTTATATCAGTAGAATCACTCAGTATGTACATTTTTTAACTGTTTCTAAAATTAAGTTAATTATTTGGAGCTTCATTCACATTGTAACATTTATTCAGAAGCTTTTTTAGAGCACCTTCCAATTCATTCTCATCCTTCCCACCACTATACAGCATAAAGAGAGAAAAAGGAAGTCGTGTTTGCTGCAAATCCATTTTTCATCAATATCTACAAAAGCAATATAACCGAAGCTGAATTATAACATCTATTTTCTCTCACCTCACATCCTTTATGGGGAAAAAAAATCCCCAGCTTCCTCTTCAAAACTCCACCGTTACTGGAAACCAGTTCCCTAATGAGACTTGGAGAAAGGAATAGAGTAAGAGAGATTCCCTGAAATACTTTTCTTAAGACAAGCCCTGCCTGAAAATAAAACATCTGGAATAATATATCAAACACAAGATGAAGTGTACCCACAATACAGTATAATTACAGGATAACTATTCAAAATATACATAGCGCTCACATCTACCCTAGCCTTCCCTGACTTTCTTTCCCTTCCCAAATCCCTTTTCCTTAGTGCTCTAGGTCTGGTCTCCAGACACTGCACCTTAATTCCCCTACACTGTGTTTCCTGAGATGTTTGGTGAGGGAAAATTCTGATAAGGAATGTTAAAACTGTGGCAGAGTGAAATGGGAATGCCAGAGAATTTCTGGATGAATTTCAGAGAGTAGAAACCCTTGAGATTGGTTCATTACAGAATCCTAAATCAAGCTTTTTGTGACTCAAATTATTTTTAAGAAGAGTAAAACAAGTAGCCAGATATGTAGCTCATTGTGTAGTTTTAGAGTTGTGCCTGTTGCTAATTTAAACCTAATATCCCTATTTTTACTTTTTAAAATTATTTTTTTTTAATTTTTAGAGAGAGAGAGAGAGGGCACTAAAGTGAGTAGACAGGTAGAGGCGGGGAGAGAATCCCAAGCAGGCCCTGCACTCAGCAAGGAGCCCAGTGTGAACTCAATCTTACCACTGTGAGATCATGATCTGAGCCATCAAGTGTCAGGTGCTTAACTGACTGAGCCAACCAGGTGCCCCTATCCCCCCTTTTTTTTAATTAAAGTTTATTTTTCAAAGAAATTAAATGTTTCCACAGAATTTTATTCTTGTATAAAAGTGCAAAATGCACAGATAAAGTAAATGTTCAAATAAATGAAGTATTTTATGAATATAGTTTTGTCATTTTATGTGTATTACCAGTTAATCCCAGTGTGAAAATGATCAAATTTACAAGGTATGTGATTTGTGGACAAGTACATAGCAAATCAGGAAAGGAAACAGAATTATGACTCTGTGATTGTATATGTAGTCATTGAGGTATACACTTTCAATCCTACTCTCCGTCTAGTGAGCAATTATGACAAGCTCTGAGACCACCATCATTTATTCTAGGTCTCTATCTATCTATTGATTCATCTATCATTTCTTTCTAAATGATAGGTTACCCAATCGTTCCATTAGAAACGTTTCAAAGTTTTTGGAGTTTTGAGATTGAGCCTCTCTTTATAGTATTTTAAGTATTATAAAGTATAGTACTTTATTGCTGAAAGGCTCTAGGACACACTTAAGTACAAAAGGATAACATATTTTCTGGCTTCCTATTGAAACAGTTTGTTAAAGCATGGATATAGAGATACCCTATCATATTCATACTTCATGGCGGGGCAGGGGCTTCACATTATACTTTATTTGATAATGCCCCTGAAAGCTGGGCAGTAAGTACACTGCATGTGGGGTTATGTAACAACTCTCCCACAGTTCTCTATGCCTCCATTCATAGCCACAATGTCAGGTGCTTTTTTTTTTTTTTCCTACTGTTATCAGCAGTCATTACACACTCTGACATGTTTAATCCAAATGACTCACTACTTCTCACAGTCGAAGAATAACAGAACAATATGAAACATCGTAAAACATAACCTCATCTCTTCCTATTTCATTATGTATTCTCCTTGTAACAGGTTGGCCAAAACATCCCTTCAATATGATTAGATAAGTGAAGAAATTATATTAGATTCAGTTCCCTGAAAGACCATCTACAGTAAATATAGCAGTGGGTTTCAATTTAAATTAAAATTGATTGCATGCTTATTGGTTCTTCTAAGCTTTGGAACTGGAAAATTAAAAATTCACACGTAGCAATTTTGATTTGCTTCTGAGAAAAAGTTCTTGATTTAGTCACCCAGCAGGCTACCAAAAGGTAAATATAAAAGTGGAAAAAATATAAAAGTATTTTGTTTGGGAGGTTATCTTAGTTGTATCGAAACAATTGAAAGCAGTCACTACCTCTGGGCTTCTTAAACAATTATATCATAAACTTCTAGGTGTTGTTGTTATGGTCGAACACAACATTAAGGTTAGCATATCTCCTGCTTTTCTGGAGATTGCTTTAGTGTACATATGTTATCCCAGTGTAATTTTCCCAGTTTCTGAATTATCCAGATGGATGATAATTTCTATTGTCATCTAAACATGTTAGAAACTGCAGTCTTAGCTGCATTCCAGTACAAGCCTCAAATACTTGCTGGCTGGACTACTGCTCCTTTATATAAAGGTGTTTTTTCAAGTGGTGAACTGGGAGGAAACACCATAGAATTTAAATCACATAGAATTACATTTGAATTTTGTAAAGACAAGTTTCGAAATGGGATTTAGGACCTTGAAGTTCTGTGATTATAGTTGAATAACTAGTTTTGATTCAATCGTAAATTTAAGCAGACAATGGATGAAATGAAATTTGTCTTTAGCATCAGATCTGTACAGTCACATTTGGTGACCACCTGACCATCTCTGTTTAAAACTAGGTTTTTGAAATGTATTCATATATGTTTGTGATGAACACACAAAATGGACAGGAAGGAAAATAAGAGCTCTACCTCAGAGTAATGTGTAATTAATTAGAAGCAAAAAAGACTTAAGAATACCAAAATAAAAAAAATGTCACACCCAGTCCATCCTCAGAAATCTAGAGGAACTTTATCAAAATATTTTATAATAATTCTGAAGAGTAATAATACAAACTAATACCTGCTGGGTACTTATGACATACCAGGCCCTCTACTAAATCTCACCCCCAAAAATATAGTTTGTACCTTTATTTTTTTCATATTGCAGATGATGAAACTGAGGGATTAACATTTTCATTGTTTACTAGCAGTAATGCTTTTAGAAGGCAGTGGAGCAACGACTTGAATCACGTGGTCTCACTTCAGAGACCGAACTTGAACCACTACCAGGTGCTCAAAAGAACAACAGTGTCATGTGTTCCACAGGCTAATGAAAACCTAGTTATGTGAAAATTGAGAGTTACATAACTTTATAATGCCAAATTTACCAAAAGTCCACAAATCATCATTTACTTAAACATTTCCATAATTGGGTCTGGATATTAACATGAGATTCATTGGTGTATATTTAACAAATTTATCTTTTCCTCTTAAGAATCACAAGGTTAACACACACTCTGACCTAAAAATACTTCACCTCATTCTTCATGATTCCTCAGATATTATAGATAATGATTCATAAGTTTTATTTAAAAATACTGGAAAATAACACCAAATGAGTTATTATGTCAGTGCTATTCCCAATGGTTGACATATATCATTAATTCACACTGGAACCTTATGAAGTGAGTACTACAGTTATCCAAACTTTTATAGATAAATTACTTGTGATTTTTGGGACTTGGGGAGAATGTCTAGGTTCTCTTTATTATTGGAACTAATATGAATGTTAGAACTCTTTCAAAACTTTACATATATTATTTCATTTAAATTTCAAAAGAAACAGGGCACCTGGGTGGCTCAATGAGTTTAGCATATGACTCTTGATTGTGGCTTGGCCATAATCCCAGGGTTGTGGGATCAAGCCTGGTGTCAAGCTCCATGCTCAGCATGGAGCCTTTGTAAGAGTCTCTCTTTCCCTTTACCCCTTTCCCTTGTTTGCATGCTCTGTCTCTCAAATATATATATACACACACACACACACACACACACACACACGTATATACACATATACATGATTTAGGTAACATTACAACTGATTATTTTTAATTATTCCAGGAACATAGCATATAAAAAATATGGACACATAGAGAAGTATAATTCCTCTCTTTCAGTCTCAACTACCTAGAATGTCAATTCTTTCTTTCCAATATTAGTTCTGTAACTTACAGTGTAACAACTATTATCATTCTCAGAAATAACCAAAACATAATGATGTGATTTAATAGCCTCATTCTAATTTATTTAATAATCTTTTATCATCAGTCTTAAGCACCAGTCCAATCTACTCTCTCATTTTTGTTGTTTATCTTCTCGATTTTAATGTAAATTTAAAAGCCTAATTTGTTTTCTTTGAACATTTATTGCACCCCACACAACTCACCACATTCTAGGATTTATTTTTCTGCTCAACCTTATTAATTGGTATCACTATTATATTATGGGTTATTAAAAACAATATTAATAAGAGCAGTGTCTTCTGTACCTGCTGTAAGCCTGATTCTCACAACAAATGAGAAGGAAGAATCAATTTGCTAGAACTGACAGTACAGTAGAGGTAAAAATTCCTCAGTTCAGGGCATACCAGTATATATACCCCGTAAAGGGACCAAAGAAGACATTTTTAACCTACCTAGCTTATCTTTTGATTTACTTAATCTTCACAACAGTTTTGTACACTAAGTATTAGAATCTCAGTGACTATTTGAGAAAACGGATGCATTGAGGATTAGGTAGCTTGCATAAGACCATGTACTTTTGTGTATAGAGATCTAGGATTCAAAGCCAACTTTGCTGATTCCAGAACTTGTCCCCCACTAATATCCTCGGAGCACCCATCTCTACCCTGCTGGGCTTCTCTTTGCTGCTGTTCTCTGCCTTTCTTCTGTTAGACTTCACTATGTTTCTCTTCTCTGTGTCTCTCATATTCTTAACAAGAGAAACAGAATAAGCCCTACCAGAGAGGACAAAAGACTGAGAATCCAGGCCTCATGGCTAGACCTTTCTTTCCCAAAAATCTGTACTTTCTTCCCATTAAAAACACTTTTCTGAAAGGGTAATTTCTGAAGTCTGTAAGTGACTTAAATTTAATATCAGAAAGTTCTATTGTAGAGTATGAAGGACCTATAAGAGTTCATTTTATAGATGGAAAAAATGACACAGAGCAGAGAAAGGATTTGCCTCAAAATCACACATCTAGTAATGATAGAATTGAGGAGAGGACCTAGGTCTTCTGAGTCTTGTATCCACAGTATTGTTTCCCAGATTATGGGGATATTGGATGAGTTACAAGTCTCAAGGTGATTTTAGCTGTTACATGGCAACGGCATTAGATAGCAGTAAATCACATACTGAAAAAGTTATTCCTATTTCAATTCCTTACAAGCCTTCAATGAGAAATTCTTGGTTTAATGCTAGTGTGTCTCAACCCCATTTAAACATTCCTCAACCCTTGCTTTCCTGTATTGAAAAATACAGTGAATGATACAACAAACACCTGTGCCTTTCCACTTCCTTTGAAAAACAAACTGTTACCACAGTTGAAGAATATGTGAAACTGTCTTAGTCTTTTCAGGCTGCTATAACAAAATACCACACACTGGGTGGCTAATAACATCAAACATTTATTTCTCACAGTTCTGGAGCTAAGACAAAGAGCAAGGTGTATGCAGACTCAGTGTCTGATGAGAAACCAATTCCTGGTTCATAAGAGAGAAATCTTTTCATTGTTTCTTCATGCAGTGGGAGAGGCAAGGGAGCTCTCTGGGAATCTTTCAAAAGAGCACTAATTCCATTCAGGAGGGCTCCGTCCTCATGATCTCTCAAAGGGTGAACCTCCTGATATTATCACATAGGGGATTAGGTTTCAATAAGAATGAGGGGGAGGCACAAAAATTTAGTCTGTAGGAGAGCACCACCATGATCTTATCCTCCTTCCATTCAGCTGGTATTTACTAATTAGAATTTGATGATTCCATTTTAAATGCATGTCTTTCATACTTTTAAGGACAGGAATATATATCTACAGGTAGTACAGAATTATGCTTACAGTTATCCAATCTGAAGTAGTGTACATAGTTTTATCTCTCCTTTAATGATAAAGTACTATTTTTCTTTTTAATATAGACTCAAATGATGTCACATTATTTTTCTAAACTTAATTTTTAGCTCAGTTATTATTTATGAGATTTATCATATTGAGGCCTATGGTTTTCGTTCATTTTTCATTCATTTTCATTCATTTTATTGCTGTATATTATTCTACTTGTCCTTTCTTCTATTAATATGAGTTTCATTGTCTTCAGTTTTTTTTGTTTGTTTGTCTGTTTTATTTTTTGGTATTACAAACAAAGCTACTTTGTTTTTGTTTTGTTTTGTTTTGTTTCGAAGTGTACTTATTTATTTTGAGAGACATAGAGAACACAAGCAGGGGAGGGGCAGAGAGAGAAGAAGAGAGAGAACCCAAAGCAGGCTCCATGCAGTTAGCACAGAGCCTGACATGGGGTTCAAACCCACCAACCATGAGACCATGACCCAAGCCGAAATCAAGAGTCGAGGCTCAATTAACTGAGCCACTCATGTGCCCCCAAAGCCATTTTGGATATTCATGTTCATGTTGAATTATGTACAGGGGCACATGTTACTATTAATTTGTGAAAATAGGATAGTAATTACCAAGAAAGTCTTGTATCTGTATATTCACCAGGTTGTGTTAATTTTTTCTCCAGTTTCGTGATTCTAGTTTTATGCTCTAACAGCATCAAAAGAGTATTGTTAATCCTTATTATGGTCATACTTTTTAAAATTTTGCATTCTTAAGTACCAAGTAATTGTGTCTTTAGTTTGAATTTCCCTAACATAAGTGAATTTAAGCATTTTTAATATGGTTATTTTTCATTTGTATTTCTTCTGTGTTAATTGCATTTTCATGTTTTATTGCATCCATATTTTACTTTAGATATTTATGTATTTATGACTTTTAGATATTCTTTTATATTCTAGATACCAATTCATAATTGGTTATATATGTGTCAGTTGTATTATTCCAGCATTGGGCTAATTTTCTTGATTTTATTTATGGTACTACTAGATATACTAAAACTATTTATTTTAATGTAGCCTAGTATATGTATGTGTGTATATATATATATATATATATATATATATTTAAAATTCAAGGGTTTTACTTCTTACTCAAGAAACCTTTCCTTTATAAATACTTGAAATATATTATGCAACATTTTTTTTATAAAATGGATATATTCTCTTATTAAATGTATGGAGTATTATATAGGCAATCATATCATGTGCAAATAATAATCATTATAATTATATTCAAAAATCATTTATGTTTCACATGTAAGGAGCTTGGAATGAACCACTCCATTCTAATAAGAAATAAAAACCTGAACAGACTAAAAAATCAACAACTCTTCTTGCATCTGTAAGAGAGGGGAGGACACAGGGCAAACTTTTGCCCCTAAGATTAGAGAGACAGACAAATACAGGAAGACAAATACAGGAAGTCACAGGTTATTGAAGGAGGTTAACCTGGGAAATAGTGTAAGGGCAGGAAAACCTGAGCTGACAAATTATCGGCGATGCAGTTTGGGCAAGTCTGAGAGTTAAAAACTCATGGAAACCTCAATATTGTGAGATGTACATCCAGAGCTAAACCAGGTCCTCGCAGTAAATAGCATCAAAAAATTCCTGCAAACTTCCAGCAGGAGAAAAGAAAAAAGAAATCATTTTGCAATAGGACAGAGCACACTGTTCTTCTTAACAAGGCCTGCCTTTGGGGAAACTGGTAAACCAGAACCTAACCTGCTAGGGTATTATTAGAGACTGACTGACCTGGGAGAAGGGAAATACAAAACTCCAGCCTACTATATTATATTGTTCCATCAAAGGGGCAGAGGAAAAAAACAAAACAAAACAAAACAAAACAGACACACGCTTAAAGACTGAGATACAAGGGAGGAGAGAATAATTGGGATTATTTTGTTACTATAAGGCATTCACATACCTGTGAAGTGTATAGTGTTATTTGAAAGTGGACTTGGATTAGTTGTATTGTATATTGCAAATTGAGGAAAAACTACTAAAAAAAGTAAAAAAAAGAAAAAAGGTATAATTGATTTGCTTAGAAAGAAAATAAAATGGCATCATGTAAAATGCTCAATGAAAATGACAAAAGGTAGAAAACAAGTGGCACACAAAAACACAAACAGAATAAGAGCAACAAATAGAAAACACTAATGGCTATGATAGATATTAATCCAAATCTGTCACGAATCACTTTAAATGTCAGTGGTCACATCAGTTAACACACTGATTGTCAGAGTGGATCAAAACATGATCTGAATATATTTTGTCTACAGGAAAACCACGTTAAATATGAAGACAAATGTAGATTAAAAGTGATTGGATGCTAATCCAATTAAAAGTGATAACTATGCTAACACTAATCAAAAGAAAGCAGGAGTAGTTATATTAATTTCAGACGGAGCAGACTTCAAAGGAAGGGAAGTTATTGAGGATAAAGAAGGACACATCATAATAATAAGGGTGTCACTTCCAAGAAGACATAACAATCCTTAATTTGTATGCACCTAACAAGAGTGTCAAACTATGTGAAGCAAAAGCTAAAAGAATTGCAGAGAGAGTGAGAGAGAGAGAGAGAGAGAGAGAGAGAGAGATCCACTATCATAATTGGAGGTTTCTATATCCCTCTGTCAAAAAACAGATAGATACAGGAGGCAGAAAATTTGTATGGACTGTTGAACTTAATAATATCAATCAACAGCATACAATTGACGTCTAGAGAATATGTCATCCAACAGCAGCAGAATACACCTTCTTCTTAAACTCACATGGAACACTCACCAAGACAGATTACATTCAGGGCTATGAAACACATCTTAACAAATTTACAAGAATAAATATAATAGTTTTTTTCTCAAACCATAATGGAATGTAACTACCAGATACCAATAACAGAAAGTTAACTTGAAAATTCCAGAATACATGGAGATTAACAACATGCTTCAAATAGCATACAGGTCAGAGAGGAAATCTCAAGATAAAATTAAAAAGTATTTTGAATTAAATTAACATGAAAACACAATTTATAAAAATTTGTGAAATATGGAGCACCTGGGTGGCTCAGTCAGTTAGCTTGGGTCATGATCTTATGGTTTGTGGGTCCAGCCTCTCATCAGGCTCTGTGCTGACAGCTCAGAGTGTGGAGAGTGCTCACATTCTGTGTCTCCCTCTCTCTCTGCCCCTCCCCTGCTCCTGCTCTCTCTCTCTCTCCCTCTGTCTCTCTCTCAAAAATAAATAACCATAAAAAAAAAAAACTTGTGAAATGTATCAAAAGCAGTACTTAGAGGGAAATTACAACATTGAATACATGTATTAGAAAAGAAGAAAGTTGTGAAAGAAACAATCAAAATTTCTACCTTAGGCAACTGAAAAGAGCAAATTAAATCTAAAATAAGCAAAAAAAATAAGTAATAAGAATTAGAACATAAGTTGATGAACCTGAAAATAAGAAATCAGTAGAAAAAATCAGTGAAACCAAAAGCTTCTTCTTTTCAAATATTAATAAAATCAATAAATCTGTAGCCAGCTTAACAAAGAAAAAAGAGAGGGGACACAAAATACTAATATCAGAAATGAAAGAGGAGATATCACTACAGACTCTATGGATATTATAAAGACAATAAGGGACACTATGAGCAATTCTCTGCCCACAAATTGATAACCTAGATGAAATGGACACATTACTTGAAAGACACTATCTGCCAAATCTCACACAAAAAGAAATAGACAATCTGGCTAGGCCTACATCTACTGAAGAAATTGAATCAATTATTAACAATCTTTCAAAACATAATATCAGGCCCAGATGTGTTCACTGGTGAATTCTATCAAATATTTAAAGAAGAAATTATATGAATTCTATACAATATCTTTCAGAGGATAGAAACACAGGGACTACTTCCTAACTCATTTTATAGACCAGCATTACCCTAATATCAAAACCAGGCAAAGTCATTACAAGAAAAGAAAGTTACAGATCAATGTATCTCATGAACATGGATGAAAAATTCTCAATAAAATATTACCAAATATAATCGAACAATATACAAGAAGAATTATATACCATAATCATTTGGGATTTATCTCAGGTATGCAAGGCTGTTTCAACTTTTGAAAATCAATTAATGTAATCTATCACATCAGCACACTAAAAAATAAAAATTACATGATCATATTGATAGATACAGAAAAAGCATTTGATAAACTCCAGAACCCATTTCTGAAAAAAACTTACACTAAACTAGAAATAGAAGGGAACTTACTTAGCTTGGTAAAGATTATCTATAAAAAAACATACAGGCAACTTTATTAATTATGAAAATTGTGAGAAACTCAAAGTTTTCTCATGAAGATCAGGTACAAGGCAAAGATGGCCCCTTTACCACTACTTTTCAACATCATGCAAGAGGCCCAAGCTAATGCAATAAGGTAAGAAGGTGAAATTAAAGTATACAAATTGAGAAGGAAGAAATAAAGCTGTCATTGTTTGTAGGTGACATGATCATCTATTTAGAAAATCTGAAAGTGTCAACCAAATTATTCCTGGATCTAATAAGGAATTATATAGTAAAATTGTAGGATACCACATTAATATACAAAACTCAATGTTTTTTTTATGTACCATCAATGAACAAGTGAAATTTAACATTAAAAATACAGTATTATTTAGATTAGTACCCACTAATATAAAATACGTGGGTATAAATCTAATAAAATAAGTACAAGATCTATCTATATAAGGACAGCTATAAAACACTGATGGAGTAAATCACAGAACTAAGTAAATAGATATTCCATGTTCTTGGGCAGGAAGACTCAATATTTTAAAGGCATCAGTTCTTCCCCATGCGATCTATAGATTCAGTGCAATCCAAATCAAAATCCCAGCGAATTATTTTGTAGATAATGACAAATTGATATTGAGGTCTATTTGGAGAGGCCAAAGACCCAGAATACCCATCACAATATTGAAGGAGAACAAAGTTGGAGGACTGACATTACTTGACCTCATGACTTACTACAGTAATCAAGATAATGTGGTACTGGTAAAAAAAACAAAAAACAAAAAACAAAAACAAAAAAACAGACATATATATCAATGGAACAGAATAGGGAGCCCAGAAATAGATGGCCATAAATATAGTCCACTGATCTTGAACAAAGGAGCTAAGGCAAATATAATGGTGAAAAGATAATCTTTTAACAAATGGGTATGTTAAAAAAAAAAGATGGGGCGCCTGGGTGGCGCAGTCGGTTAGGCGTCCGACTTCAGCCAGGTCACGATCTCGCGGTCCGTGAGTTCGAGCCCCGCGTCGGGCTCTGGGCTGATGGCTCAGAGCCTGGAGCCTGTTTCCGATGCTGTGTCTCCCTCTCTCTCTGCCCCTCCCCCGTTCATGCTCTGTCTCTCTCTGTCCCAAAAATAAATAAAAAACATTGAAAAAAAAAGTAAAAAAAAAAAAAAAGAATCTAACACAGACACAAACCTTTCACAAAAATTACCTCAAAATGGACCACAGACCTAAATATAATACATAAAACTATAAAACTCCCAGAAGATAACATAGGAGAAAACCTAGGTGACCTTACTTATGGAGATGACTTTTTAGATGCAACACCACAGTCAAGATCCATGAAAGAAATAATTAATAAGCAAACCATTAAAGTTAACAACTTTTGTCCTGCAAAAGATAATGTCAAGCAAAGGAGAAGCCAAGCCACTGACAGGTAAAAAATATTTGCAAAAGACATTTCTGATGAAGTACTGGTACCCATAATATACAAAGAACTCTCAAATCTCAACAAAAAGAAAATAAGCAACCTGATTAAAAATGAGCTAAAGACCTTAACAGTCAGTTCAATGAAGTAAACATACAGATATCAAATAAGCATATGAAAAAATGCTCTACTTCATTTGTCACCAGGAAGTATAAATTAAAACAATAATAAGATACCATTTTGCATCTGTTAGAATGACCAAAATCTGCACTGCCAATACCAAATGTGGTCAAAGATGTGCAGCAACAAGAATCACATTCATCGCTGTGGGAATTCAAAATTGCACAGCCATTTTTTAAAAATTTGGTACTTTCTCATAAAACTAAACATACTCTTACCATAGAATCCAGAAACTGCACCCCAAAGATTTGAAAACTTGTTCATACAAAAACTTGCACATAGATGTTTGCAGCAGCTTAATTTATAATTCATGATTCAAAACCTGTAAGCAACCAAGTAGGTAAATGATAAACATATGGTACATTCAGGAAATGGGATATTATTTAGAGCTAAAAAGAAATGAGCCATCAAGCCATGAAAAGACATGGAGACATACTGTGTGATCCAAATATATGACATTCTTGAAAAGGCCAAACTATGGAGATAGTAGGAAGTAGAGATTGCTAGGGTTTGGTAGGGAGAGTGGATAAATAGGCAAAACATAGGAATTTTAGGTCAGTAAAACAGTTTTCATGATATTATAATGATGGATACATGTAATTGTACATTTCTCTATACCCATAGGATATACAGTGAACTCTAAGGGAAACTATAAACTATGGATGATTACACTGTCAGTGTAGGTTTATCAGTGTAACAAATGTACTACTGTGGTGAGAGGTGTTGATAATAGGTGAAGATGTGTATGTGTGCAGGCAGGGAGAGTATGGGAAATTTCTGTACCTTCTCATTTTTCTGTGAACCTAAAATTGTTCCAAAAATAAAGTCTTAATACAAAAAAAATTAGGTCATATATCTATGCATTTGTTTATTCATCTATTGAATCATTTATTTATGTATTTATTTTACCTTGCTTATTAGATGGTCTATGTCTGTGATTATAATTATGATTTCAGTGTTTTATAATGAAGTACAATTTACTACTGGCTGAGGTAAATTACTTTTATCAACTAATGGAGATTCTCTTTTAGACTTGATATCTTTTGTAATCGTAAGGAATGTTGAATGTTATCACAGGATTATTGGGATGATCATTGCCTATTTTTATCTAATAATATGTGGCAATATGTTGATTGAATTCTTAATGTTTATTTATTCTTACATTCCTATAAAAACTCAATTTTTACATGACTAAAAATACATATAAAACTTATAAATATGTATATAAATATTCTAATAAAATTTATACACACACATCATAAACACACATTTATATCAAGTACTGTGATGAGTCTGAGATTTTAACATATTTGTAAGCCAAGCCAACAAGTTAGCCAAAAAATTTTATAAATGCTAGTAGAAGACATGAAACTGCTTGGTCAAAGATAAAAGACTTTAATATTCACAGATACATCTATAGTCAGAGTATCACCATAGAGAATTATCTCCCAACCATGTTCACATATCATTTCTAAACTTTCTTGCTTTCTGGAACATTTTCCCTCAAGTATGACATTTGGTCACTCTGATTAATCTGACTCATAGAAGCTGACCACATCCATTCAATTTGCCTAATTCAGCATGCAATTAAAGCTACTACAAACTAGACTCCAAGAATCATTCAAGACAAACTTTCAATACAGAAGTCAACCATGTCCAGCAAAGATCTGGATTCAGCCAGCTGAACAATTCCATAAACTTGCAAGGCATACTTTGAAAAGCCACATAGCCTGGGTAGCTCAGTCGGTTGAGTGTCTGACTTGGGCTCAGGTCATGATCTTGCGGTTTGTGAGTTTGAGCCCAGCGTCGGGCTCTGTGCTGACAGCTCAGAGCCTGAAGCTTGCTTCAGATTCTGTCTCTCCATCTCGCGGCCCCTCCCCTGCTCATGCTCCGTGTCTCTCTGTCTCTCAATAATAAATAAACGTTAAAAAAATTTTTTTAAGGCCGCATGGCTTATTTTTAAGTTTCTGTAAAGGTCTTTCTACGTGGCCCACTGCTTAAATCAGGCAGAGAAAGGTGTATCAGTGATTCTAGACTATATCTTGTCTTGCAAGGAGGAACTCTGGGCTAATTTTATCATTTACCACTTTTCTAATTAGATAACTCTAGTTATGAGGGTAACTGACCACAGACAACATAAAAGTAGTATGACAGTTATCCCTATAAGAAGTTCCCTCAAGGAACTGAGGGTAGCCTCATTTTGGAGGGATCACCAAATAATGTGAGAGATATATAATCTATTGCTGGAATTTCCTTAAAATGATAAATCAAGGTTCCCTTTAAGTTAGAAGCTTTAATTTGAGTGGCAATTTGTGGGATGATGTTTCCCCAAAAAGAATAGCTCAAATTCTTTTGGGCAAAATTGAGATACCTCAGCCAAAGTTGAGGGCATCGTTTTTGACTATAGTATTTCTGTTTGACAAGCAATGCATATTAGGTTTCACACCATATCAATCACTGTATCCAAGTCAGCTTAACTCAAAATGGCAAAATCAGACTAGAGAGTTACTAGACTTCCATAGGATAAAAATTCAGTTTTGACAAGAGCCTCAAAGAAAACAAATAACTATTTTTCTAAATAGATATATGTCCATGACAAAGAGTTGTTGAATTTAGAACATCAAATATATGCTTCACTTTGCCTGAGGCTGTGATAAGGAAAATCAGCCACAGAGAATTGTAGCTTAAATCGTTAGGTTATTTGCCTGGAAGGTAGAGGGTATGCCTCAGCTTGCTAAATATTTTCTAACACAGACTATTGGTTTGGGTCCCACTCACAATATGCTGATTTGTGTACTAGCCGATGTAAACAATCAACTATAATAAACAAGTGAGGCACATTCAACCTTCCATACACAAAGGACTCAATAAGGTCCTGTATCTTTTTTTTTCCTGTGATTTTAGCAAAGAAGAGTCAAGATTTTTCTTCACTATGGAAGAGATTGAGCACTGTAAATTTCCCTAGGTAGTCCAAGTAACTTTTCTTGCCAAGCAGGTGCCTGAATACATTTTTAACTATCTGCATATATATGATAAGACTGCACTCAGGTCTATTGAGTCTAAGATTTCTGACCTTTCAGCCAACCAGACATACTCTATACAATGAAAACTTTTTTTTTTTAATCTCATAAAGTAAAGACACTCACATTAAATCATGATCTGACTGCTAATTGGAAGTGAGGAGTTTCTACATACCTTGAAAACTACTGCAAACATTATTAGAAGACTGAACACATACATGCAAATTGGTCTTGGTGCTCAGATGACAGTAGGGTATAAAAGAGGTTGTTAGCAATATCTAAGACAGCTTACCCAGTGTCATCAGTGTGGGAAATGGATTCAGTTGCAGTCACAATTTCTGGTACAGTTGGGACTATGGGAGCAACAAATAAATTTAGTTGACAGTAATCCACTTTAAATTTCGAGATCCCATGAGCCTTTTTTTACTTTCATACATGGCTGTTGTATTGAAATATTTCATCTCTTTTTACTTCTGTTGCTTTTAAGTCTTAATCAAGGCTGTGTTTTCGCTTTCTCCCTCTGGAATTCTGCACTGCTCCTGTTGGAACAACAGAACAGAGACAGGGAAGTAGTTTGAAAGTGATTTACACCTTCCATTGGTACTTCTCTACATGAAGCTATTCCCAATCAGGAGGAACCCCTCGGAACTTTATGAACATTTATATTACAACCATGCAAAACATTAATCAAAATTAGGCAACAGAAGTCACAACAGTACATCAAATCATTCCCAAGGAACCTACCCACAAGGTAACTTCAGTTTCCATTCCTTGCTGAATCTTGCTCCAAATATATCAGTTAGATTTGAGTCCCCCCTGCCCAACAAGAGCAGGCACTCAGAATAGTGACTCCGATGTCTGTATTCAACAGAACTATACAGTTTGAGTCCATCCCTTCCCCAAAGTTCCTTAGTATACTCAGCTAGATGTGTATGGCCTTTTGGTTCCCCTCAGAGGTCAGGAGACTCAGCTGCACCACTGGTTATTACTCTCCTTAAAATAGCTGAAGTCAAGGTAGACTGGAAAGGAAGGATCAAGGGGTATGAAAGGAGAAAGTGACTTAGCACTAGTAAGCATGGCTTTGCATTTACTTTTAATTTGGGGTGCTTGGTAGTGGCTTGTGAATCAATCAAACATATTTTTGATGCTTTAAGTTTACTCAATGCTAAACTGGATGGTGATGTCTTCATGGAAGACACCACCTATATCAGACATGAGGATCTAACGACTAAGCCACTTTCTTTTCTAGATAAAGCCACAAGGTTTTTTTTTTATCTTTATTGACTTTGGTTTTAAAAAAATGTGCACATTAATCTCTATCAAAATAACACCAGCATTCTTCACAGAGCTAGAAAAAACAATCCTAAAATTTGTTGGAACCAGAAAAGATCCCAAATAGCCAAAGCAATCCTGAAAAGGAAGACCAAAGTTGGAGGGATCACAATTCTGGACTTTAAGCTATATTACAAAGCTGTAATCATCAAGACAGTATGGTACTCCCACAAGAACAGATACATAGATCAATGGAACGGAATAGAGAACCCAGAAATGGACCCACAAATGTATGGCCAACTAATCTTTGACAAAGCAGGAAGGAATATCCAATGGAATAAAGAAGTCTCTTCAGCAAATGGTGTTGGGAAAACTGGACAGCGACATGCAGAAGAATGAACCTGGACCACTTTCTTAAACTGTACACAAAAATAAACTCAAAATGGATGAAAGACCTGAATGTAAGACTGGAAGCCATCAAGATCCTAGATCAGAAAACAGACAACAACCTTTTTTACCTCAGCTGCAACAACTTCTTACTTGACATGTCTCCAGAGGCAAGGGGAACAAAAGCAAAAATGAACTATTGGGACCTCATTAAGATAAAAAGCTTTTGCACTGCAAAGGAAACAATCAGCAATATCAGAACTCAACTGATAGAATGGGAGAATGTATTTGCAAATGATGTATCAGATTAAGGGTTAGTATCCAAAATCTATAAAGAACATATCAAATTTAACACCCAAAAAACAAATAATCCAGTGAAGAAATGGGCAAAAGACATGAAGAGTCACTTTTTCAAAGAAGGCATCCAGATGGCTAACAGACATATGAAAAAATGCTCAATATCACACATCATCAGGGAAATCCAAATCAAAACCACAATGAGATACCACCTCACACCTGTCAGAATGGCTAAAATTAACAACTCAGGCAAAGACAGATGTTGGCAAGGATGCAGAGAAAGAGGGACCCTTTTACACTGCTGGTGGGAATGCAAACTGGTGTAGCCACTCTGGAAAACAGTATGGGGGTTCCTTAAAAAATTAAAAATAGAACTACCCTATGACCCAGAAATTGCACTACTAGGATTTATCCAAAGGATACAGGAGTACTGATTTGAAGGGGCACAGGCACCACCATGTTTATAGCAGCACTATCGACAATAGCCAAAGTATGGAAAGAGCACACATGTCCATCTACCAATGATAAAGAAGATGTGGTGTATATATATTCAATGAAATATTATTTGGTGAAAAAAAAAAGGAATGAAATTTTGCCATTTCCAAATACGTGGATGGAACTAGAGTGTATTATGCTAAACGAAATAAGGAAGGAAGGAAGACAAATTTGTCAGAGGAAGACAAATTCATATGATTTCACTCATATGTGGAATTTAAGATACAAAACAGATGAACATAAGGGAAGGGAAACAAAAATAATATAAAAACAGAGAGGGAGACAAACCAAAAGAGACTCTAAAATACAGAAAAAAACAGGGTTGCTGGAGGAGTGTTGGGTGGAGGGGAAGGGCTCAAAGGGTGAGGGGTGTTAAGGAGGACATTTGTGGGTATGAGCACTGGGTGTAGTATGTAAGTGGCAAATCACTAAATTCTATACCTCAAAAAAATTAAAAATAGAAAAATCAAATAAGTAAAAACAAAAACAAAAATGTGCACATTGATTTTGACTACTTTCTGTTCCAATCACATAATAATACTTCTTTAGTTTTCACCTAGTCTTTACATAAGGGCTGTCGGAGTTTTCAAGACTGAAGGGGACAGCGGGAGGAATTTACCTATATGTATTTGGGTTTTTTTTTTAAGTTTAATTATTTATTTTGAGAGAGAGAATGCTGAAGGGGAAGAGTAAAGAGAGAGAGAGAGAGAATGAGAATCACAATCAGTCTGTGTACCATCAGATGCAGAGCCCGATGCGGGGCTCAAACTCAGGAACCGTGAGATCATAACCTGGGCCAAAATCAAGAGTCAGATGCTTCACCAACTGAGTCACCAGGAACCCCTCCTTATTGTTTTTTTTTTCTTATTTTTAATTAAATTAAATTTAAATTAATTAAATTTTTATTTAATTAAATATTGTTGCCAAACACCCGTTGTTTCTTATGTTGATTTTAGTCATTCTGACATGTGTGAGGTGATATCTCATTTGGAATTTACTTATATATCTGTGAATCAGTTCCTGTTCTCCAGTAAATTAAATTCAACAGTACTATAAACTCAATTTAAGGCAGCACAATCTGTTTTCTTCCAGCTTTTAAGAAACTTAGAGCTGTATTTTTAGGTTATGAATAATAACTCTTAAGTATTATCATCTATGTACACGTTTTAATATTTTTACTTTACAAATATACCCTATTTTGCATTATTCTTGGTTCTAATCTTTATTTTAATTCAAGCATTATAATTTGCTGTAGAAATTCACTCTTTCTTCAAGCTTCAACCTCTTTCATTAATTATAGTTTATAAGTAAATATATAGAGAAATAGGTGATTACTTACGGATTCACAAATAAATTTTGGAATTTTTCTCCGATGCTGAATCTTCAATAATAGCTAGATTTGAGTTCTTCGCTTTGTCCACAGACACGCTAAAGCCACAAATTTTACATTCAGGCAATAATATGTAGATGGTTCAGCAAAACTCTCTTCCCACTTCTGGATAGATAATATTTTGCTCTGTGAGTGGTTAAATTTAATTGTTTTGTTTCTGTGAACAGCAACTTACTGTTACAATTTTTTTCCCATCAAATTGCACCAAAAAACAATGCAGATTTATTTCCCTAATGGGCTTTATTTTATTTCCAATTACTGAATACATTTATGCTTATTGTAAACAGCATCAAAATTCTCTTTGTTGAAATACGATCAGGACTGAAAATTTCCTTAAGTGTCGTGATTGGTTTAGTTTAACCTTAGAATGATGTTTTTTTCCACTTGTTCATTCCAAATCACTTCAGGTCTTGATTATCATCCCTGTGGCTTTTCATACAGATCTTCTGGGCTTTTCTGATTTCCAAGCAGAAATCTTGAAGTTTTGAATACAAATATTGTATTTGACACATTCTTCACAGCAGTATCTGGTAGTTTATTTGGCAAGACACACAAACACAATGCGTTTAAGATCCGGCTCACAATCATGTTACAAGTTGGTTGGGGAGCTGAAAGTAGAATTTAGGACTGTTCTTTTTCTTTTTCATTTTCATTTTCACCTAAATCCACAAAAGAAAATAATTTGGGGGGATAAAGATGAGAGGAGAAACAACTCTAGATGACCTCCAAAGTCCTATCCTTCTCTATAACTTCTAGACTACACACAGCTTATCTAAACTCTTTTTATGTATATGTGTGTGTTTGTGTGTTTATTAACTTTATCTCATACTCTCAAGACAAAAAAAAAAGAATAAAATAAATAAGCCTCAGTATCTATTCAATTTTAAATACAATTCAAGAAGTTGGCAAAATGTGAGCACAATGAAGGCATAATAAAAAAGAAAATGAAATGGTGGATTCAATAGCCAAAGCTATATATATATTTTTTAATTTAGTACAAGGAACACAAATCCAGTAATTTTAATTAACTAGTAAGTGACACATATTTATATGCCGAACCACAGGATGAATGAGTATATATAAAAAAGAAGCAGGAAGAAGTATTACAACACTTCTGTGTTTGGAATGTTTTCAGTTATTTCTTCAAGTGCTTGGTTTAAATAAACATAGCAAAGGATGAAGTATATATGCGTGTGTCTAACATAACAAGCATAAATAACATACTGAAGTATATGAACACACTGTCATGTTTCCCTAGTACTCTCTGTTCTGCCATGTCGGTTTAGTTGTGGTCATGCATCCTTAAAGCTAAAGGATTAATTCTTATGCATGTGCTTTACATTCCTTGATTGCAACAAAAATCCGGTGTCATCTACTGAATTATTATTCATTCACTTACTTTTTTTTTTAAATGACATTTCATTTGAACTGTACTCTTACTGGCTGTGATGCAAGTGACCAGATGGGCTGAATAGAACCCCTAACCTATCTGGACACAATTTTTTTCCCTGAAAAATGAAACCACTTAGCATGTATTGCCCCCGTCAAATCATTAGAACCTCTATTTGCAGGGACAGGTCAGATGTGCCCATTTCTTTATACACACAGTCTTGACTATTCTCTCCATCCATTTGACGTATACTGAGAATCCCATACTGATCATTGAGTATCTGCCAACTAACTACTGTCACCCAAGCACCAGTGATGAGCTCTAGTGGACCATTTTGTAAGGAGGAGGGTAACTGAGGCCAGAGCAATAACTCAAAGATACCATCTCCACTCCACATATAGATCTGTAGTTAAATGCTTCTTCAAATCTTAGACAAGTTTTCACTTCACAAATATAGCCATACAGCAAGGGTCACTTAAAAATCATGTAAATTAGGGGCACGTGGGTGGCTCAGTCGATTGAATGTCTGACCTCATCTCAGGTCCTGATCTCACAGTTCATGAGTTTGAACCCTGTGTTGGGCTCTGTGCTGACAGCTCAGAGCTTGAAGCCTGCTTCATATTCTATCTCCGTCTCTCTCTCTCTCTGACTCTCCCCTGCTCACTCTCTCTCTCTCTCTCAAGTATAAATAAACATTTTTAAAAAATTAAAAAAATCATGTCAATTAAATCATAGAGACTGATACTGATAAATTACATGTAAATTAATTTGTAAATACTAATACTGGGCAGTTACAAAGAAACAATAACTGTATTAAAATATGTATGTTCTGACAATCTATTCAGGCTTTGTGAAAGCAATATTAGAATTTCTACAAAATGTAACTTTAAAAGCCTGCCACTTCTTTTCAATTAATGCAATTTATTAGCATTTATAAGAATTGTCTATTTTTGACTCTGAGAAAGTGACAAACTTTTGACAAAATCTATATTCATTTCCAAAGTGCATGTCATGTATATCTCAGATTGCTTTTTAAGTTTGAACTTTTGTTACATGTTATATCTGAGGAGAAAGTATTAGTTGCAAACTAAGTAATTATAATATAGTTTATACATTTAAGATAGTAATATCATTATGATTATAGATAATGATTTTAAATACATTAAAAGCAAAAAAAAAGAAAAAAGGAGAAAAAGAAAAAAATGGGAAAAGAATTTGGAAAGACAATAATTAGAAAAGAAAATCCATATAGCCACTACACATTTGCAAAGATGCTCAATATTAAGTAAAATTTTGTATTTTCTAATTCTAATTAGGCTACTGATACAAGAAGAGAGAGAAATTAAATCCTTACTCATATAGATGGTATCAGGGTTTAGGGCTTAGCTGTTATAATAAAACCTGAAATAATTGAACTTTTACATTCCTAAAGATAGAATGAATATGTAATCTTTATCTTGTTTGTGAAATAAAATTTTTTCAGAGACTAAAATACGGTAATAACAATAGAAAATTTAACATTTAAAATTGTTGCTTACATTTTTTTCATTTACTATTTGGAGAAGTAGCTGTGTATGACTTGAAACTCATGAAAACATTCCCTTTGAGTTACTAATATAATTAGATTTTAGCAGTGTCAACCAAATAGGGGGATGCTTATTATTCAAACTTATAGTGCTCAACTTTTCTAGAAGTTAGAACACTGTAAAGTGAAAGAATAAAGAGATACATTTTTGACATTAGAGTCTTAAAAATTAAGAAAGTCAACCATGATATCCAGCTTATTACAGTTAGAGGAGATTCTCTCATTGACATGAGAGTTTGATATTGTAAAACCTCCTAAGGAAAAATTCTGACTTCTTAAGTATTTTAATTTTAATAATTAAATCAGTCATACATTTGACTAAAAATTCCTCTCTGGAGAGACTTGCCTGTAGTAGTAAAAATATTGGTAGAGAAAACTTTGTGGGGACAAAAAAAACCACAGGGATATATGTAAACAATTGAATAAAATATCAATTCTATGTAATATTTTTAGCTACTAAAAAGATCATTTACATCTACATGTAAAGGTTTAGTAGCATGTCAACTAAAGAATAAATGTGGGAAATATGAATTATTTCAATAAAGTTGTTATATAAACAGATGTATATACAAACTCTTTATTTTGTACAAATACAGAGAAAATTGTTGAGGTATGCAGCCAGATTGATGACATCAAATATACAGATATGAAATTGTAGAGGGTGAGAGAAAGAGAAAGATTATATAAAATTATGTTACATATATTTCAACATATAATCTATAAGGTATAAGATTAACTTTATATATTATAAATAATGGTAAAATTAATATTTGTATAAAATAGAAATGATATATTTCATATGATATGGCATATGTTATATTTACATATAACTTTATACAGTATAATACTTTGTAACATATAGTATAACAACTTACCCATAATCGGAATATACAGAAAATAGAATGCTCTCCCTCTCTCTCTCTTTCTCTCTCTCTCTCTCTCTCTCTCTCTCTCTCTCTCTGTGTATATATATATATGCATAAATAGTGGCACAAAAAAGTTAGAAAATGGAAACACTAGTAATATCATCCGTTACTTCTTTATGATAGAATTTGACTCTATATGTTTCAAACTTAAAGTATTCTTTGGATTTTTAAAACAAATACTTTATTTTTCTATTAAAGATAGAGATATTTCTGAGTTCCTTAAAGACACAAAAATACAAATTTAAGTTTTCTCTACTTCTGTTTTATCATATAATTAAATTTATAATTTTCATTAGATTTCCTGGCTTGCAATGACACAAAAATCAGCACTAAAATTGTCTTTTAACTAATATCTATAGTACATTGAGATGATAACTTCTTCAACATGATAAATTTTAAGGTCTTTTATTTCTAGTAATCTTTTATCTATCTCTTGTCTTGGAAATAAGTCTGGAGTATATTGTAAATAGCTCCACTTTCTCCAATAATCTTAACATATCAAATATATATTCACCGTTTTACCTAAGAAATTCCCTACGGAATTATTTTTATTTACAAATTGAAAGCACATAGTAATATAACCATAATACCAGCAGACTCTCCAAATAAGAAAATAAAATAAATAAAAATGCAAAGGAGTTACAATTTTATGTTTAATTGAAACACAAATCATCTTAATATGTTTTTTTATTAAAAATAATGTTTATTTATATTTAAAAGAGAGAGAGAGAGACAGAGCACTAACAGGGAGGGTTAGGGAGAGAGAGACAGAATTCAAAGCAGGTACCAGAGTGCGAGCTGTCAGCACCGAGCCTGACATGGGGCTTGAACTCACGAGCTGTGAAATCATGATTGTGCCGAAGACAGATGCTTAAAAGATTGAGCCACCCAGGAGCCCCTCACCTTAATATTTTAATAAGGTTTAATAAAGATTAGGATAGTTCCATTGAAACTCCAGACTCAAAAATATATTCTAAAGTATTCTGTTTATTTCAAAATAAGGCCACATATAGATCTTTGTTATATTTAACTTGAAGTATACGTTAATCCTATTTCCAAAAGTGCACTTAATAAAGAGATTCCAGTATATTTGGTAGTGAATAGTCAACATTCCATTAAACAGGTGACACATTAGCACTCATACAAATTTCACATGGAAATTTCACCTTGATGAAGTAATGTAATTTTGAGACATGTTTGTTATAACAAAATAGGCAGTCTTTTCCTCCACCCTTCAAGTCCTAAGTATAAGATCAGCCTTCATGCCTAAAAATGGTTTGGAATGAAATTCTTAGCCTTTCTTGTTTTATTTTTCCTTTTTTTTTTCTTTTTTTCTAGCAACTTGCACATTTCCTTTTTTGAGGTAGCCCAATACATTGAATGTTACCTGAGAATATTTTACGTACCCAGCAGAGATGGGGGATAAAACTAAGACAGACATTATTTTAGTCACATCAGAAAGCTCATAAAATATTTGGAAGAGGATATTTTTATTCATGATATTATTATCAGTGGCATTATATAGGAAAGAAACAAAGAATTATTTGAAACACTAATAAATACTAATGGGAGAAAAGGGGAAGATAGGTACATAAGGAGAACTTGAATTCATCTAAATTTTTTTGAGAGAGGGAAGGAGAGAGATAAATAGCATGTGCACATGTATGTGAGCTGGAGAGAGGCAGAGGGAGAGAGAGAATCTCAATGAGGCTTCACACCCAGCTCAAAGCCTGACATGGGGCTTGATCTCACGGCTATGAGATCATAACTTGAGCTGAAATGAAGAGTCGGACGTTTAACTGACTGACCCACCCAGGTGCCCTGACTTCATCTAAATTTTAACAGGAAATATTGAACTTTTACAGTATGGATTTGTTTTTCCACCTGAAACCCTTACAGTTATAGGTGGAACTTCTCAGAATTGAATATTCATCTCTTACTTTAAATACATATCTTGAGAAAATTGCATGCATTGAGCAAATTAATATACACAGTTTAACATACACATAGATATAATGCAATGTATTTTCTACATCCACAGTTTTTAAATAGTCACTAACTTCTGGTTATGAGATGAACATTAAACGTTCATGAGTATCTTCATATTTCTGTCTTAACAGTGTATCTCTTTGTTGTTATATATTACTTCAGTTGGACCAAAAGTCAGAAGCCAATATTTAAAGCCCTTTTGTGATTCTGTGGCACCCATTCCATGAATGATACCAGGACTATCAAAGTTTCACTCTTAAATCATCAGTCATCCACAAAGCACATTCTCTCACAAACCATGGGAGACATAAGTACACTCTATATGGTTACTCACCTCGTCACCGGCTATCGTTTAGAGGCTTGGTGGAGACACTGGGTGGCAGGAGAAGTGGTAGGCACCGTCCCATCTCTCACTAAAAATACCTAAAACATCTAGAGCAGCAACATTGTCCAATAGAAATTATAAATCTAAAGCGCACTATCTATGTAATTTTTTTTTTATTTACAGATTTACTTTTATTTTTTTTTTCCTGAAATTTATTGACAAATTGGTTTCCATACAACCCCCAGTGCTCATCCCAAAAGGTGCCCTCCTCAATACCCATCACCCACCCTCTCCTCCCTCCCACCCCCCATCAACCCTCAGTTTGTTCTCAGTTTTTAACAGTCTCTTATGCTTTGGCTCTCTCCCATTCTAACCTCTTTTTTTTTTTTTTCCTTCCCCTCCCCCATGGGTTCCTGTTAAGTTTCTCAGGATCCACATAAGAGTGAAACCATATGGTATCTGTCTTTCTCTGTATGGCTTATTTCACTTAGCATCACACTCTCCAGTTCCATCCACGTTGCTACAAAAGGCCATATTTCATTTTTTCTCATTGCCACGTAATATTCCATTGTGTATATAAACCACAATTTCTTTATCCATTCATCAGTTGATGGACATTTAGGCTCTTTCCATCATTTGGCTATTGTTGAGAGTGCTGCTATGAACATTGGGGTACAAGTGGCCCTATGCATCAGTGCTCCTGTATCCCTTGGATAAATTCCTAGCAGTGCTATTGCTGGGTCATAGGGTAGGTCTATTTTTAATTTTCTGAGGAACCTCCACACTGCTTTCCAGAGCGGCTGCACCAATTTGCATTCCCACCAACAGTGCAAGAGGGTTCCCATTTCTCCACATCCTCTCTAGCATCTATAGTCTCCTGATTTGTTCATTTTGGCCACTCTGACTGGCGTGAGGTGATACCTGAGTGTGGTTTTGATTTGTATTTCCCTGATAAGGAGCGACGCTGAACATCTTTTCATGTGCCTGTTGGCCATCCGGATGTCTTCTTTAGAGAAGTGTCTATTCACTATCTATGTAATTTTAAATTTTCTAGTAGCTATAATGATTTTTTAACAAAGGTAAATTTAATTTTAATGAGAAGTTTTATTTAACCAATTTCAACGTTTTTTTTTTTGTTTTTTTTTTATTTTTTTTTTTTTTTTTATTTTTGGGACAGAGAGAGACAGAGCATGAACGGGGGAGGGGCAGAGAGAGAGGGAGACACAGAATCGGAAACAGGCTCCAGGCTCTGAGCCATCAGCCCAGGCCTGACGCGGGGCTCGAACTCACGGACCGCGAGATCGTGACCTGGCCGAAGTCGGACGCTTAACCGACTGTGCCACCCAGGCGCCCCTATTTAACCAATTTCAACATGTAAATAATATAAAATATTGAGATTTTCATATTCTTTTAATTTTTACTATGTCTTCAAACTCCAATGTATTTTACATCACAGCACCTCTTGGTTAGGACCAGCCTCATTTCAAGGGCTCAGTAGACATCCATGCCTAGTGCCTATCATTATTGAAAGTACAGACCTAGATATTTACTCTTTCTACGTCCTGGCAACCAAGCCCATTCAGTAGGACTCTGCTGCTTGGGACTTTGAATCTTGAGTTAGTAAACACAGAGAAAAGTAGCTATTAAATTGTATTAAAGCATGAGCTGTGGTGATTCCTGTAATACACTGGCTTTCTGGCTGGACTTTTCCACATAGAAGGTTCCTTTGAATCTGTCTTATTTAATTAAAACCTATTTTTCATATCTGGATTTTCCCCTTTTATTAGCTTCTCTGAGTCTGATATCCTTTCAAACAATGTAATAATTACATTTTAGGAGAAAGACAAAGTCCAACAATGTTATTTGAAGCTGATGTATTCGTTATCAATATCTAAAAAATATTATGGATAAAAGTGAAAAAAAAAACTAACCATGGCTGATACTTGAACTTTATTTATTAATTTATTTAAATGTTTTTAAGTTTGTTTATTTATTTTGAGAGAGCGAAAGAGAGAGAGAGAGAGGAGGTGAGGCGCAGAGAGAGAGGGGGAGAGTGAAAATTCCAAGCAGGCTCGCACCCACACCATGAGATCATGACCTGATCTGAAGTCAAGAATTGGATGCTTAACTGACTGAGTCACCCAGGTGTCACTAAATTTATTTATTAATATTAGAGATATAGCATAGTTGGAGATAACGACTCATCTTTCATAATAAAACCTTATGCCATGAGGTACAGTACATGCTCTGGATTAGGGGCCAGGTAATTAATTGCAACCTGGAACTACACTCATTCTCTCGCTTATTCACTATCTCTTTTTAATTCATTCTTTTCAGCTAATATTTATGGAAAGAGATGATGTTCAAGCCACACTGAGTTATAAAGATGAGTAACAACACTGTATATCTAATTCAAGGATTTATTTTCTTAGAGTGTTTGTGTCACATATGTAAATTATCAGACCAGTATCACATGATTGCTATAAAGAAGATTCTTGCACTTCGAGAGAATGAAGTGATGACAATTTGTGGAAGAGGTGCCAAATATCCTAGGATTTAAGGGATAAGAATTTTAATTCCCCCAAATATGAATGGCACAGAGGATTAAAGAAAAAAAGTACATAAAGGCCAAAAATCACAAAATATGATTTTAGAACCAAGGGTGACCAGTATAGCTGGAATATTATAGTGCCACAGTAGGACAGTGATGTTGCCTGAGTAGCCAACTGAGATTTCTGAATTTTACTGATCCACCAACTCTATATCACCTGGCTTCCCTTTTGTAACTGGGGCATTTTGCAAGATACCTAGTGTGAGATCTGGAAGCAAAATAATCCTAATTAGCCCTGTGGGGATTAGGCCCTTGGCCTTGACCTCATTAGCACCAGACTCTAAGCAGCTAAGTTGTCTAATTGAAACTGGCCCAAAGTAAAGACCTCTGTCGTTTCTTCTTATACCTTTATTAAAAAACAAAACAAAACAAAACGAAAACCAAAGAAATATTCTAAGGTTCTACTCTGTGCCAAACATCTTATAGGATATTTTATCTTTATATGCCCTTATTAATAATTTAAAGATAGATGCTTAAAATAAAATGTGGTTACATGCATATGTGTATTTTAGATTCATGAATCAAACCATTTGTATTCAAAATTTTAGAAACGTATGTTTTACTAGAGTATGAGGATATAAATGTCATGTGTTATGTGGCCTTTAGAGTTTAGGATTGTGCTTAACTAGCGCATTCTTACTATTCTTACTGCCCAATTAGCCCCGTTAAAATAATACATTTTTGTTAATTCATGTTAAATAACTGAGATCTTCAAGAAGAAACACATTTCATCAATTTAAAAATTTAGGAGATCTGGTACAATTCATAGAACTTCACAGATACATGTAATCATTTATTCATCTGTTTCTCTAGAAAAATAGTAAATTTAATTATACCTTAAATTTTTCATACCACCGTAGCATTCATGAAATAATTGCTGTTAAAATATATATTTTGAAAACACACACACAAGGTCTTGATTTTTACTAAATCAAGTAAGTACAGTTCCTTAAGAAAAGTAAATCTGTTTGCAGAGACAGTTTATATTATGGACACTTTAAAATACCACATGAACCATAAAATAAGGAGATTAGATACTGAATTTTTCATAAGTTGGGTATTTAATGGTGAAATCAAGGAGAAAATACATCATACCACATGTATACACCAAATATAGTGAAAGGAACCAGTTACTTTTTCGTCATTCTGGGATGATTTCCCAAAGTGCTGCAGGATTAAAGTACACAGGTTAAGTATTTATTTTACTTCCGTAAAAGGATAAAGTAGATAACTTGAAATCTGGATATTGTTAGTAAATTAGAAAACGTTTGTTAGCTAAACTACATACCTACATTTTTTTGTTTAAAATTCATCAAAATGTGCAACAATTTTTCATTAATGAGAACAAAGGTTTCTTTATTTTATTTTTTTTTAAATTTTTTTTTGCAACGTTTATTTATTTTTGGGACAGAGAGAGACAGAGCATGAACGGGGGAGGGGCAGAGAGAGAGGCAGACACAGAATCGGAAACAGGCTCCAGGCTCTGAGCCATCAGCCCAGAGCCTGACGCGGGGCTCGAACTCATGGACCGCGAGATCGTGACCTGGCTGAAGTCGGACGCTTAACTGACTGCACCACCCAGGCGCCCCCAAAGGTTTCTTTAAGAAATAATACTAGACCTTTCCCCAATGTTTTCTTCAAATTGAGCAAAACAAGTCCAAATGATATTTATAGAGGTGTAGAAATTGTAAATTTAGTTTTTTCTTTAAAAACTTTTCACTAAATCAGATGTAGCCATAGGGTGGACGTATTTAAATGTAACAAATTATCATAAACTGGATTTTAATAAAATTACTATATTTCTCTTCTCAATTTGTATTACGTCTCAGGTGTTTATTGGAGGACAGAGTCCAAATGACTCCTTTCCTCTTTCCCTACTTAAAATGGAGACTAGAAAAATTTTTTAAGTGTCTGTAGCTGTGCCTGAAGAAGCTTGTGACTTGCTTTGATCTCTGCTTTCCTAGTGACTAATGATGTTGAGTACTTTTTGGTGCTTATTTGCCATTTCTGTACCTGTATCTGTTTTGGTGACATATTTATTCAAATCTTTTACTCAATTAGCATATCTTATCTGGTTATCATTATTATTGTTACTGTTACATTATAAGAGTTCTTTAGGGGTACCTGGGAGGCTCAGTCGATTAGGTGTCCATCTCTTGGTTTCTGCTCCGATCATGATCACACGGTTCATGGGTTCAAGCCCCACATCAGGCTCTGCACTGGCAACGGGTAGCCTGCTTGGGATTCTCTCTTTCTCCCTCTTTCTCTGCCCCTTCCCTACTTGTGCTCTCTAAATTAATTAATTAATTAATTAATTAACTAATTAACATTAATAAAAAAGAGTTCCTTAAATATCCTGAATACATGTTCTTTATCAAATATAGATGTTGCAAATATTGCTTTCAGTTCCTTTGTATTTTCCTAACAGCAGAGTTTAAAAAGCATTTTTATTCTAATGAAATGAAACTTACTTTATTCTTAAAAGTTTTTTTTTTCAACGTTTATTTATTTTTGGGACAGAGAGAGACAGCATGAACGGGGGAGGGGCAGAGAGAGAGGGAGACACAGAATCGGAAACAGGCTCCAGGCTCTGAGCCATCAGCCCAGAGCCCGATGCGGGGCTCAAACCCACTGACCGCGAGATCGTGACCTGGCTGAAGTCGGACGCTTAACCAACTGCACCACCCAGGCGCCCCGAAACTTACTTTATTCTTATTGTGACTTATTTATGAAAACTATTTCTATGTAAAGATCACAAAGAAGTTCTCATCTATATTTTTAAAGCTCTATCCATTTATACACAAATTCTATACCTTCTATATACAATGCTTACATTCAAGCTTATGATGCACTTCAAGTTAATCTTTTATTTCAGTTAGAAGTTTAGAAGCTCACATTTTTGTTTGTTTGTGTATGTATATCCAGTTGTTCTAGCACAATTTGTTGCAAAAGACTATATTTTACCCATTGAATTATCTTGGGAAGTTTTTGGAAATTCAATTAACCATGTATATGTTGATCTATTTCTAGACATCCTAATCTATTCCATTGATCTTACACAATAATACATGTTCTAAATTTTTGAAGCTGTATCATAATTCTTGAGGTCAGATAGTTTGAATCGTGTATCTTTGTTCCTTTTCAAAGTTGTTTTGGCTCTCTGAGATCCTTTGTTTTATCATAAAAATTGTAGAAGCAGTTCATCAATTTTATAAAAAGAGTCTCCTGGGATTTCTGTTGAAGTTGCTTTGTATCTGTTCCATGAGCATAATATTTCTCTATTTATTTGAGTTCTCTGTAATTCCTCTAAACAGTATTTTATAGTCTTAAATGTAGAGGTTGTATTTGTATTTCATCATATTCATTCCTAAATACTTTGCATTTTTAAAAAATTTATCTCGATTATCTTTATAATTTCCTCTACTTCTGTTTTTATTCTGAATTTATGTATTTGTATAATCATTTTTTTTCTTTTTAAATTTTTTCTAACATTTATTTTTGAGAGAGAGACACACACATAGATTGTGAGCAGGGAAGGGGCAGATAACGAGGGAGACACAGTGTCCCAAGCAGGCTCCAAACTCTGAGCTGTCAGCACAGATCCCAATGCCGAACTCAGGAACCATGAGACCATGACCTGAGTGGAAGTCGGAATGGTCAACCGACTGAGCCACCCAGGTGCCCCTCTCATTTTTTTCTTAATGAGACTTGCCAGAACTCTGAATTCTTTCCTTAGGAATTAACACTCCATTTTATTTATCAAACCAAATTTTGTCGATTGTTACTACAGTAAACTATATTTTTTTCTCCTTTTGTCCTTTTTTTAAATGTTTATTCATTTTTGAGACAGAAAGAGAGAGAGAGAGAGAGAGAGAGAGAGAGAGAGAGCATGAATTGGGGAGAGGCAGAGAGAGAGGGAGACACAAAATCTGAAGAGGGCTCCAGGCTCTGAGCTTTCATCACAGAGCCCAATGCGGGGCTTGAACTCAGGAACCATGAGATCATGACCTGAGCCGAAGACAGACTCTTAACTGACTGGGCCACCCAGGCACCCCACATTTGCTCTTCTTAAATTTGCTTTCTAGTACTTTCTATCCTTTTTTAAGAGTTTAATCTAAAAAATGTTTAATATAGGGGCACCTGGGTGGCTCAGTTGGTTAAGTGTCTGACTGTTGATTTCATCTCAGGTCATGATCTCACAGTTCATGAGTTCAAGCCTTGCATTGGGCTCTGTGCTGACAGCCTGGAACCCTCTTGGGGTTTTCTCACTTCCTCATTCTGCCTCTCCCCCACATACATTTGTGCCCTCTCTCTCACAAAATAAATAAACTTTAAAACAAACAAACAAATAAGTAAATAAATAGGCAGAAGACCTAAGGAGACAATTTCCTTAAAAAGATTTATAGATGTCCAACAGGTACATAAAAAGTTGCACAACAGCATTCATCATCAAGGAAATGCAAATCAAAACCACACTGAGAACGACCACCATCTTGCCTCAATGTTTTTAGAATGACTATTATAAAAAGACAAGAAATAACAAGTGTTAGGATGCACAAAAAAGGAAACTCTTTTGTACTGTTAGTGGGAATGTAAATTGATGTAGCCATTATGGAAAACAATATGGAATTTCCTCAAAAAATTCAAAGAAGAACTACCATGTGATCCAGCAATTTTATTTCTGAGTACTTATCCACAGAAAATGAAAATGCTAATTCGATAAGATGTATGTACTCCCAAGTTTATTGCAGCATTATTCCCAATACCCAAAATAGGGAAACAACCTAAGTTGGCATCAATGGATAAATGAATGAAGAAAATGCTGTGTGTGTGTTTGTATGTATAAATATATATCTATATCTATATCTATATCTATATCTATATCTATATCTATATCTATATCTGTATCTATATCTATATCTATCTATATCTATACCTATATCTATATAGATATATATACAAAACTACTCAGCCATAACAAAGAGTGAAATATTTCCATTTACAACAACATGGATGGACATTGAGGGTATTTGGCAAGTGAAATAACTCAGAAAGAAAAAAAAATACAAATACCATATGATATCTCTTATATGTGGCATCTTTTCTTTTAAGTTTATTTATTTTGAGAGAGAAAGAGAGAGAGTGGGGGGAGGGGCAGAGACAGAGGGGAGAGAGAGAATCCCAAGCAAACTCCTTATTGTCAGTGCAGAGCCTGATACGGGGCTCGAATCCACAAACTATGAGATCATGACCTAGGCTGAAGTCAAGAGTCAGACACGTAACCAACTAAGTCACCCAGGCACCCCACGTTATATGTGGAATGTAAACAATTAAAGAAACTAAGTAAACAAATAAGTTCATGGACACATGGAAAAGTTTCTTGGCTTTTTATATCTGCTTTTAAGGTAATCTCTATCATTGATTTTCAGTAATTTGATTACATTGTAATTTGGAGTGGTTTTCTTTCTGTTTATGCTCCTTGGAGTTTATTTAGTGCCTTGAATCTGTGAAATTATTAAATTAAAAGAACACATATGTGTACTATTATTTCTCTAAATATTTTATTTGGCAACTCCCTCTGCCCATTTCTTTCTTTTTAGGTCTTCATTCACATGTTACTAGATTATTTCTTTTTTCAGTCTTTTCTCTAGAGATGATTCTTTTTGGATAGTTTATACTGTCATCTTCAAGTTCACTTAGTTTTTTCTTATCTATATTGTCTAATTAGCTGTTAATTCTACCTCATGCACTTTTCCCTTTAATTTATTGTATTTTTCATCTCTCCAATGTGTATGGTTTTATTACACATATTTTCCATTTTTTATTTTCCATTTCCTAATTTTTAAAACAACTTTTTTTTAATGTTTATTTATTCTTGAGAGAGAGAGAGACAGACAGACAGAATGTGAGCGGGGGAGGGGCAGAGAGAAAGGGAGACACAGAATCCAAAGCAGGCTCCAGGCTCTGAGCTGTCAGCACAAGCTGACCCCCTATGTGGGACTTGAACTCAGAAACTGTGAGATTGTGACCTGAGCTGAAGTCAGATGCTTAACTGACTGAGCCACCCAGGTGCCCTCCATTTCCTAATTTTTTTAAATACCTTTTCCTACAATACGGTGAGCCACTTTGTAGTTTTCACAGTTCTTCAACATGAGAATTTTCTTTTTCAAGTACACATTTAATGTTTGCTTCTTATATAACTTTTTAACTGTTTTTGTGAAGGTATCCAAGATTCTTATAATTATTTGTTCAGATGGTTATTTCCTAACTTACTTGTGTATCAGTTTCTATTTATTTCTCTTTCTCTTTCTTCATCTTTTTAGTTTCTTCTCTGTGTTTCATGACAAATTTCTAGGCTTATTCTCCAAATTACGACTAAAATTTCCACAATGTCAACATTACTCTTTATTGCCTTTTATTTTTTATTGCTGCAATTTAATTAAAAAATTTAAATTGTATTCTCCTTCTTTCTATGTAATTAATATTCTTAGATTGATAGGTGCTGTAGGTTGGTTGGAGTAATTTATTTATTTGTTTGTTTATTTATTTATTTATTTATTTATTTATTTATTTATTTAAATATGTGAAATTTATTGTCAAATTCATTTCCATACAACACCCAGTGCTCATCCCAAAATATGCCCTCTTCAATGCCCATCACCTACTCTCCCCTCCCTCCCACCCCTCATCAACCCTCAGTTTGTTCTCAGTTTTTAAGAGTCTCTTATGCTTTGGCTGTCTCCCACTCTAACCTCTTTTTTTTTGTCCTTCCCCTCCCCCATGGGTTTCTGTTAAGTTTCTCAGGAGCCACATAAGAGTGAAACATATGGTATCTGTCTTTCTCTGTATGGCTTATTTCACTTAGCATCACACTCTCCAGTTCCATCCATGTTGCTACATAGGGCCATATTTCATTCTTCTTCATTGCCACGTAGTAGGTTGGAGTAATTTAAATTTCTAGTGATGGCAACAGTGTATTGCTGCTTTCCAATATGCCAAAAAAAATATGTATCTATATCAATCAGGGTTGGAAATTAATCAGGAAACAAAAACTGCATCACATTTTTAATAAGATAGTTAAATAAAATCAATTTATTAATTAGATATAGTCATTTGCTAATTGGTCACTCACACACACTCACACACACACACACACACACACACACACACAGCCAAAAATGGTATCATGGAGGGTATCAACCTAGAGGAAGTAGCTATGTTTGGGGGAATAAAGAAGGTTGTTTCAAATAATGAACATGTAAACCTGTTAGGTTTGAAAAGTTGAGATTCAGACTTCTCAAGAGGCCATACTTTTTAACTGATTCTGCTGTCTCTGAAGGGACACAGTGAAGTTGATTTTGTGTGTAAATTTAAAAATGTTGTCTTCACCCACTACTTGAATAAAAATCTGCTGCTCTCAGATTAAAAACAAAACAAAAAACAACTAAAATAATGCTAAAAGAGAAAATCCCTTATTTCTCAGCCATTCATTCAGTCTCTTTCTAATGCCCTCAATGATAGAATATAATAATGAATCAGTTGACAAATTAGAAATATGGTTTCCAGAGTTCTAGTCCAGCATCACAAAGCTGACCAAATAATTGTAGGTTAGGAGCTGTGAGAAAACAGCTTATAAACTGTCATACTGTCAATAGAAATTATTGAAAATGGCAATGTACTTTTATCAGCCATGTCTAAAATTCAGAGCAAAGCTCTATGTAATATCTAAATCTATCTCTACATTTATATGTACACAACTCTACATCTATGAAAACTGAAATTTAAACAAAATATGTATATTAAATATTTATTTAAATTGAAAATGAAAGTGAACTTTTTATCACAGAATTTCAGTAAGATTTAGCTGATTTATATGACAATATTTACTGATTTTGCTAGTTTATATATATGGAAGATTTTTTTCTGTTAATTGAGTGAACTAAGTCTGTAGAACCAGTTTTTGAATTTTTTAAAATGTGTTTAAAGTTAAAATGCATAACAGCTATCTTTAGAACACTATCAAAATGAAATACTGAAAGGTGAATATATCTATATCTATATGCATGTGTGCATATAGATAGACACATATATATATGCATACTCACATAATATATAATTTTTACAAACTTTTCTAAATATATTAGGGTAAAAAGGTTGTCTTTAAGTAAAAGAATACTAGAATCAATATATACTTGTTAAAGGCTTATTGTTTATTCCCATAAATTTAGAAGATTAATGAATCTAGTGACTGGATAATAAATTGTTCTGAAACAAAAATTGTTTTGATTGTTGTAGTTGTTTAATTGCAGTTAAGTTCCAGTTGTTGGGCTTCCAAATTTATTTGCAACAGAATTGAAGAGGATCTAATGGAGTTTTCAGCAGATAGATTTGAAACTGTTGTTTGGTCACATAGGTCACTATCTGAATTTTGCCTTATAGCATGGATTAACTTTACAGAATTTGGTGAAAATGCTTTTTAAAAAATCCAGGAAGCTGTAATTTCCATCCCATTACTTTTAGGCAAGAATTCTTAGAATTTAAATGTGTCACATAAAAAAATGAGGATCAAAAAAAGGATTCTTAAATGGTGATGACAAGCCCTGTTCAACTGCTAATTGGAGTGCTGCTTTGAGGGTGTTTTTTAAAAATTTTTAAACATGTATTTGTTTTTGAGAGACAGAGACAGAGAGTGAGTGAAGGAGGGGCAGAGAGAGAGGGAGACACAGAATCCGAAGCAGGCTCCATCCAGGCTCTTAGCTGTCAGCACAGAGCCCTAAGTGGGGCTCAAACCCACGAACCATGAGCTCATGACCTGAGCCAAAGTCAGATGCCCAACCTACTGAGCCACCCAGGGGCCCCTGTGAGGGAGTTTTAAGTATGGGTGATTACCAGATAATCTGCATGAACCTGATTCAATCAATTGAAAGGCTTTAAGAGCAGAGCTGAGGGCTTCCCAGAAGAAATTTTGCTCAGGGATAGCAACTCCACCTACTGCTTGAAAGTCCTAGACGGCTCTTCCTGCGAGCCAGACCCACAGAAGTCCCACTTGCCTACCCAGCCTTCACAATTGTGTAAACCAAACCCTTGCATTTAATCTCTTAATATGTATTCTCTGTTCTGTCTGTTTCTTTGGTTTAATCCTACCTAACACATCCTGTCTCATTTGAAAAAGTAATTTTTACCCATGGATACATAAATTCACTGAAAAAAGCCACTCAAATCTCATTAAGAATTTACTTGTCTTATTACGAAATTATTTATCATGAATAATTATCATTTAAAATGTGGAATGTGTTTTTTATTTTGATTATTATATTTTAATGCTTGAAAATATGACACATAAATATTTTCCACATTTGTTCAAATCACAGGGAATTTAAAACTATAAATGTACTTCAATTGATGCAAAGATATTTCCAGTTCTGAAAATGGATAGGAAAAGGGAATTGATAGGGTGGTGTGTGTCTGTGTATTTGTGTGTGTGTGTGTGTGTGTGTATGTGTGTGCGCACGCACGCACATGTAGGGCCTAGATAAGTTAATAGTATTGGATAGGTAGAGTTTACCTAAAAATTGTCTTATTGTGCCAACAAGTTGATCTTGGATATCTAGCATATGTAACTGTGAGACAATAAATTTCTATTGTTTAAGTCACCCATTTGTGGCATCCCTAGCAAACTTATAAACTAATTAAAGTGAAATATTTATATTATATTATATTTGTTTGTGGATGGTCAGTTAAATGTGGTTTAAACTAATTTCAGATATTTGTCCAAATAGTAAACAAATTAAATTTAGTATTCATAATACTAAATAAAACAGTGTTTATTAAACTAAAATCATATTATTTTTCTATTTGAATATACAAAATGCTGAACAAAATATATAATACTATAACAAGTCAAATTCATAATCATTCATAACAACCACACTGCCCTGGTTCAATACAGAACATCAATCAATGCTCTTTATACATTTTGTGGTTGCTATTATTTGCATTTTGAGATGCAGAAGTAATTAGAAAAACAAATTATGAATGATTATAGTGGACTTAATAAATGATATAGAATAATTTGAAACTTTTGGAGAATTCTGGGTACGGTTCTGGAGGAAGCCAGGAGATATGGTTTAGGGAAAAATGTGAAAATAATTTCTTTTTCACACATTTGGAAACTAACTGTTTTGGAGGCAAAAAGGTAAAGTAAGTGAGTCATTCATTTCATGTAGTTTGTATAGAGTGCTTACAACTTAAAATCTAGAGTTCACATTTAGTATCAGATATGTTTGGTCATGGTAGGGTGTCAATGAGTTGGAAAATCATACGCTCAACCTTTATTATCGTAAAATATTATCAGAAAATATCTACTGAATTTAAAGGAAGGATACCATATTTAACTGATTATGAAGGTATATTTTAATATATAGGCATATGTATTAATGAAATAAGTAGAAGATGGATAATTTAGCACCTATATTTGATGAAGAATCAACAAAATGTGCTGGTATATTAAAGGTAAGAAGTAAAGAAACTAGATAACAATCTATTTGGATATATCAAAATTAGTTGTATAGATTTTAATTATACAAAGAATAATATTTAATATGAAGTTTAGCATCCTAGTTATAATTTACCTACCATGATAAAAAACAGTTTTTAAAGTTTTATATTTCTGTTGATTTTCATAACAAAATTTTCTTTAAGTTTGGTGCCAAATGAAATGCAAACATATTTCTTATGACAATAATTTGATTTTATTATGATTCTAATCCAAACCTCAAAGAATCAGTTTTTCACACCTAACCACAAAACAGTTTTGAAAAATTTTCAGGTTCTATTGTAACCTGAAGTAAGTTTATTCAAAAGATATCTGAACTTTGGCCTAACTTATTCCAATTTGAGAATGGGTTTTATATTGTACATTGCAAATCAAACAAGAATTCTTTGTTTGAGACTCTCTATTAATATTCTTTTCATGAAAGTCTGGTTTAGGCTTAAAAATTGGAAGAAAGAGTCAAATATAACAGACATGACCTGTCATTTTCATCTCCTGTAAGTGACTCAAATGTATTTATCTTAGGTCAAAGCTCAGATGTCATCATTCACCATATAGTTATAGAGGCTGTACCTTAAAAAATGCAGGAAATGACTCATTAGGCTTCTACTGGCATGAACATAAAAATAAGCTACTCTCTGGAGTTGGCAAAAGAGTTGAATTTTCAATCCACTGCCAACTTTAAAGAAGAATACAAAAAAGTTGAATGTGGAAATTTATATGAGTTTTTTTTTTTAATTTTTTTTATATGAGTTTTTAAAATCAGTATATTTTAAAATATATAATGCACACCAATTGAAGCAAAATAAAATAAAAGGAGAGAGAAGCTCAAAGGATTGTCCTTTAGGACTTCCAATATCTTAAAGCAAATGGCATTTCTGAATATAAAAGAAACATGTACCCCTCTATGTTTCTTTTGTTACAGTGGTGATCTCTTAACTGTACCCACAATAAAGAGCATATGTTTGTTAAAAGTGATTATCTCCCTCATCTTCATTACCATGAAATAGTCTTTGCTGAGGCTCCAGTTGTGAAAAAATAATAATAGGAGTCAGTGAAAGCAAAGATCCAAACGTCACTACCACCATGATGTTTCTCTTGAGTAGTGAGACATTAAATTCATCATTGTGTATCCATCTCGTTTCAAAGTTATTCTGAACTTAATTTTTTAATTTTTTGACTATTTGCCTATACATTTAATTTTTTTAGTCTTTGAAGGCCATAACAATTCTCAGCTGTTTGATAAGAAGTACTGTTACACATACTATTTGATAAGAAATAAATTTTATTTTTGTTACGCATTTTTCTTTGAAATGTGAAATACAAAATCTTATTTTTACTATATTAAGTGGTACTTAGAATTTCCTTTGGGAATTGTACTGTATGGAAAAGCAGTTTATTGCAAAATCTTCCATTTATGCAAATACACGTTGATACAGTTACAAGTGCTCTGGTTAAAATGAGCATATAGTAATTGTATCATGTTTTAGGATTCACAGCTCTCCTATTGTCAATGGTGAAATCATAACACTAAAATGAAACATTTCATGGGGAAATCAATCATCTTTAATCCAATGTTTTTATATCTTCTACTTTGTAGTCTAATATACTTATATAAAGCATTCACTAGCTTTACCTTCATTATTAGAATAACAACATAAATCCATACATGCATAGATTATTATTAGCAGACCATCAATCATATAGACCATTTTATTTAATTCTTCTAACAAGTATCTCTTCTATGTGTTATTTCCATTTTTAAGAGAGAATTTATAAAGTAGTAATAGTCCTTTCTATGCACTCCTTTTTATGCCATTTTTTCATTCATTCATTCATTCATTCAGCATTTGTTCAATAAAAATTATTAGAGTATTTCCTATGTGCCAACCATTATGCTCTGTGTTGGCCATTTACGTATGAATCATGCAGACTTTTTTCCTGAAGTGAAAAGGAGATGAATGTGTTTAATACAGTGAAAAAGGCCCAGGTGTGATAGTGCATTAAGTAGTTCTTCAAAAATCTTCTTAAACTAGCTTTTTTAAAAATTCTCATTCACTAGTATTATGAAAATTAATGTAAAGAAAATGATTAGATGGAATCATATAGAAATTGTATTCTTGTATTTAATTTGCATGATACTAACAAACGTCTATGGGAAAGTGAGGGTGAAGTGCAAGCTTGGTAGTCAAACCGTCTGGATTGGAATCTCAGTCACTTATTCAGTGATTTTAGATTTGAGTCTCATTTTTGCCATGTTTCCAGAGTGAATACTATTACATTTATTACCAGGCTACAAAATCCTTGACTCTGTCTAGCTTTTAATATACACTGAGAAAATGTGTACTTCCTCCCTAAAACAAGACATTCTTCTTTTGTTTTCCCTGTGTATATCTCAAGAGGAAGAGAGAGAGAGAGAGAGAGAGAGAGAGAGAGAGAGAGAGAGAGAGAGACAGCCTCCTCTATTCAGTTACACAAGCTCCGAACACTGAGTTTTTGTTAGCCTTCTCTTGATCCTCGATCAAGCAGTCACTCATCAAGTCTGGCCAATCCTACTTTATATTCCTCTTAAACTCCTACTTTATTTTCACACGACCATTGACTTAATGGACCCTTGCCACTTTTATGTGGACAATTTATTTAAGCTAAAAAATCAATGAGCATTTATTGAATATCAACTAAAAAAACATAATGAAGAAAATCAAACTACCATTTCTACTTTCTCAGAGCTTAATATACAGTTGGAGACACTGGATATAAATGTACAAGGTTATAAATAATATTATTTTTAAAATAAGCTTCCAAGTATTACTGCAGTGGCTTTCACAAGACATATATGAATAATTGACAAAAAAGTAACAATAATAATTAACATGGAAATCTTGAAAATTAGAGGTAACTGTTGCTTAAGGTTTCTAGGAGGACTTATAAGTTAGTTGGGATTTGATTATACTTTGATCAGCCAAGAAAAGTGAGCATGTTATTACTAATGTAGAACTGAATAAATTAAAGTAAACCTGTTCAAGGTATTTAAACTTCAGTTCTTTTTGAAATAGATTTTCTTTTCAATTAGGCAGTGAGGAAATTCAGGTCTTTGGCTCTGGTGTTTTTTGTGCCCTGTGAGGCAGTTTCTGAGAGACACCTGTAGCTTTAGCAGCCAGCATGGTGAATAGCTTTCCAAGACTAGCTGAGTCCACTGTATAGAACAATGGATTATACCATAAATTGCTTAAAATCTTGTATCTGTTTGTCCTCTGTAAACATATGTGTCAGAGAAATGAGATTAATCAGAATTGAAATACATATTTTGTTCAACATTTATGTTAATGAAATAAAATTTGAAACTTAGAAATCTATGCTGGATGCTAGAGAAGAAGGCACTAGAGACTGTCTTTATCTCTAATTAGTTCCATGAATGAGTGAAACCTGGCAACCAGCTCAAAAGTATTGCCTCATGGAGGCCTTTTGTATCACTTTCTAGGCATTATAGTCATTCCCCTGTATGCATTAGCACTATACCTTAACATATCCCTCGTTTCCAGCCCTCACACTAAGTAGTATTTTTTAATATGCCTACATTCTCAATTAAGAAAACAAGTGTGTAAAGGCAATGGCCTGTTTGTTTTGGTTTTAATTTAACACCAGGTAGAGTGCTTTAGTAATCACTCAGTAAGAGAGTTTTGACTGCCTAACTCTACATTGTTCACCACTCAATTAGATGTTTTATTGCTAAATGGCAATTTAGTAAGAAATTATCTTTTTTAAAATTTAAACTGGACATTTTGTCCTTCTGGTTTTTGTTTTTGTTTTTGTCTTTGTTTTTTTTTTTGTTTTTACTGAATTGATGTGTGTGTATTTGCTAGATAGAGCTCTGTTTTGAATAATAGCTGTACTAAGTTGGCTTCAACTGATAGCTGTTTTCATGTCCTATAGGCATTTTGATTGATTTTTGCAATTCATGGGTTCTTTAAACTTGCCTGAACACAATTCTTTCTCTACACACATCAAAGAACACACACTGTATTTCATTATCTCAATTGATCGTTTTAACTTCTAATCTTCATGGAAGGATTCCAATCACTTCCCTGACTCCTTAAGTCTTTCCTTTTGTTGGTTCAAATCCCCTTGCTCACTTTAGTTTTGAAACCAAAGTACTTCAGATGCTAAATTTGAAGATGGGGGAACTTATATATATATTTTTTCTTTCTATCTTGCCTCTAGGCTTCTCTGATTCTTCTGCCTTGACAGTCCAGAAATTGTATACTCCCAACTCCTGCAGGCAATTTACAATAAATATAGCAACATGTAATGTTCATAATATTGTGAAATACTTGCTGAGTTAGGTGGCCGTTCAGGAGGCTGGTTTCAAACCTTTCCCATACCTCATATACTCTTACATGCACAGAGAAAGTGAAAATAATTCTGATGCTTCAAAAGGAGAAAATATGGCATTGTATGCTAAAAATTCTTTTTAAACTTTTTTGAAATACTTGCAGATTTATAGCAAAGTTACAAAAATAATAAAAATCATTCCTATTAGCCCTTCACCTAGATTCCCAAATGTAAACATCTTACCAAGTGATATTTGTTATACCATTTTTGTCTCTTTTTTTTTTCTGAACATTTTGAGTAGAAGTTACTGAAATGATACAAAATGGTACCATTTACCTCTAAATAATTCAATATGTGTTTCTCTAAGACAGAAACATCTTATTAATAACCTTAGTACATTTATCAAAATGAGGATATGAACATTTCTATAATGTTCCTATCTAAGCATTTACAGATTTGTTCAAATTTTTTTCACTTGGACCACAGGTGTTCTTTATACCAAACCAAACAAAGTATAGTTCTTGTTGTTGTTGTTGTAGTTGTTTTTCCTGGCCCAGTATTACATGGTGCATTAAGTTATCCCAGCTCTTGTTTCCTTTAAACTGGAAATGCCCCACACCTGTCTTTTGCCTGAGTTTGATATTTTTGAGAAATAAAGGCCAATTATTTTCTAGAATGTCTCTCAAATTAAGCTTGCCTAACACTATCTCATGATTACCTTCAGGTATGCATTTCTGCAGGAATATAACATAAGTGATATTGTGTTCTCAGTGTACCACACACGAGGTATACAATGTCCACTGGTCCTATTAGTGCTGACTTTAACTTGGATTACTTTGTTAATGTGGTGCCTAACGGATATATCTATTATGGAGTTATAGTTTTCCCTGTGTTTTAATAACTATCTTATAGAGAGATATAGTGAGATTCCCATTTCTCATTGAACTTCCACCCACTAGTTTTAGCATCCATTGATGATCCTTGCCTATAACTATTATCATGATGATGGTTGCCAAATAGTGATTTTCTAATGCAATCATTCATTTTACATTTAATAGAGGTATATGACAAGAAAGAGCTTTCTTTTTTCCCGTATTTGTATATTTATACCTGCATGGTTCCATTGGTTCTCATTTAGGCTAAGGGTTAAAATTACTTATTATTATTTATCTTAATCATCAATGTATACTGTATGATCCTATAAAATTGGATATGTGTCCTTTTGATGTGTCTAATCATTTTTTAACATTTCCTTACTGTCACAAAAATACATTCCATTCTTGTACTTTCCTTGCCAAAGCCAGAAGAAACCATTTATGAAAGGACCTTAAGTTCCTTTTAGTGAACAAAGATATTTAAAACTAAGATCTGAATGCTAGGTATGCCTATTTCCTTTTACATATCAATACTTCTATTATCTCTAATAGACACAGACACTTAAATGAAGATATATACACTTATACATAGAGATTTTTTCATTCGTTCATCATTCTATTTAAAATAGATTTTATATAAAATTGACAAATTTTGAAACATACAACCAACCGAAGCTGTGAAAAGAAGTTGAAGAGCTACATAGTCCTGAATCTATAAAGGAAATACAGTTTCCCTTGACTTTACAATGGGGTTATGCCCTGATAAACCCATCCCAAGTAGAAAATACTGTTAAGTCTAGAATGCATTTAATACACCTAACCTAACTAACAGCTTAGCCTAGCCTACCTGGAGCATGCCTAGAACACCTACATTAGCCTACAGTTGGGCACAATTATCTAACACAAAGCCTATTTTATAATAAAGTGTTCTATCTCATGTAACTTATTGAGTAGTGTACTGAACTTGAAAAACAAAATGGCTATATGGACTTAGAATGGTTGTAAGTGTACTGGTGGTATACTCTCATGATCTAATGGCTGACTGGGGCTATAGCTGGCTACCCCCTCCCAGGATCACGAGAGAGTATCATACCACCTATCAGTAGCCCAGGAAATGATCAAAATTAAAAATTCAAAGCATGGTTTCTACTGAATGCATATTAATTTCACACCATCATAAAGTGAAAAAAATTTAAATCTTACCATCTTAAGCCAGGTACCATCTGTATCACTAAAAACAAGCAAAGAAACAAAAACTTTTTGTAAAGAAAAATCTAGACACATAGCATTCCTAGCGAAAGCTTCCTAACATGTAATAAAGATACACCCATCTTAAACTCTTTCAAATATAAAAGAATGGAATATTTTACAATTTGCTTTTTTGAGACTAGAATAACCTTGATTCCATATTTATAAAGAAGCTCACAAAAAATAAAAGTTACTCTTCAAATACTATTATGTATATAGATCCAAAAATATTTTTAAATCAAGTTCTATATATTAAAAGTTCTCAAAGAGCACAAAATTACATGTAAATCTATGCTCATGGCTATTTTTTGGTAAAAATTTTACTTGGCTTTTTATGCAAGATGCTTGTTGTTTTAATTATACAACTGTTGCTTCAATATGGTTTATCTTTCTGATTTTATGTCTTAAATAATTAAAATATATAGTTTCGAAATCTATTTTTCCAGTATGCAATGTATCAATTAACCTTTTTGTTAAATCTGTTGACTCTCCCTCCAAGTAACCCTTTTGTTGGATTTCTAATGCTGTATTACATTTCCTCTCTGTTGAATTCCAGTGTGCTCTGGACTATGAAGATGTTGCTAGGTGACAGTTTTGAACTGGTTGGTACCTCTCTGGTTTTAGAAACATTTTATTTCTGGAACCTGAGGATTTATCCTTCTGTCTCTGGAAATCTGTTTTCTTCTTCTCTCTCTTCTCCTCCTCCTTTTCCTCCTCCTCTTCCTCTTTCTATCTCTTTCTCTGTCTCTCTCTGATACATAATAGATGATAGATAGATAGATAGATAGATAGATAGATAGATAGATAGATATACACACAGAGTGTGTATGTATATATATTTGGGAATGGGAAAAGGACCCATCTTTTTTAGCACAGAATGCAATTTTGCATTTCCACTTTTAAAAAATTTCTTTTTAAATCCAAGTATAATTAACTTAACAGTTTTATATTAGTTTCAGGTATAAAATATAGTGATTCAGCAATTCTGTACATTACTCAGTGCTTATCATGGTAAGTATCCTTTTAATCCCCTTCACCTATTTCACCAACACCTCCCCTCTGGTAACCACCTGTGTGTCATCTATATTTAAGACTCTGGGTTTTTTGTTTGTTTTGTTTATTTCTCTTTTCTTTGTTTATTTGTTTTGTCTTTTAAATTCCACACATGAGTGCAATCGTGTGGTATTTGTCTATGATTGACTTATTTCTCATAGCATTATACCGTTTAGATCCATCCATGTTGTTGCAAATGACAAGATTTCATTCTTTTCCTTCTTTTTTTTAAGCAATTTTATAATGTTTATTTTTGAGAGAGAGAGAGAGACAGAGACAGAGACAGAGACAGAGCTTAAGTGGGAGAGGGGCAGAGAGAGAGACACACACAGATTCCAAAGCAGCCTCCAGGCTCTGAGCTGATAGCTCAGAACCCAATGTGGGGTTGAACTCATGAACCATGAGATCATGATCATACTGCTTCTTTTTTTTTTTAAGTTTTTAAAATGTTAATTTATTTTTGAGAGAGAGAGACACACACACAGAGTGGATGTGGGGGAGGGGCAGAGAGAGAGGGAGACACAGAATCCAAAGCAGGCTCCAGGCTGTGAGCTGCCAGCACAGAGCCTGACGTGGGGCTCAAACCCATGAACTGTGAGATCATGACCTGAGCTGAAGTTGGACTTCAACTGAGTGAACCACTCAGGTGCCCCTATACCTGAGTATACCATACTCATACCACTTCTTTATCCATTCATCTGTTGATGGACACTTCGTCTTCTTCCATATTTTGGCTATCGTAAATAATGCTGCAATAAACATAGGGGTGCGTGTATCTTTTCAAATGAGTGTTTTCATATTCTTTGAGTAAATAACACAGTAGTGGGAATAGTGAATCATATGGTATATCTATTTTTTTAAATTCTTTGAGGAACCCCCATATTGTATCCCACAGTGACTGCACCGGTTTGCTTTCCCACCAACAGTGCATCAGGGTTCTTTTTTCTTCACATCATTGCCAGCACTTGTTTCTTGTGTTTTTGATTTTTGGCATTCTGAAGGTTGTGAGGTGATAATTCATTGTGGTTTTGACTTACATTTCCGTGAAGTTTACTGATGTTGAGCATCTTTTCATGTGTTTGTTTGCCATCTGTATTTCTTCTTTGGGCAAATGTCTGCTCATGCCTTCCTCCCATTTTCTTAATTAGATGCATTTCCACTTGTTAAATTGCAGTGTGCATTTTAGAACACATACACTTCTAGATACTGTTATAATACCTTGTCCCTATCGATTAAGTTAAAGCTAACAAAAGTCCTGCTCATGAGGTGCTTACTAATATTATCTCATGTTTTTAAAAATTTCCTCTTTTATGCAATAAGAAACCTGAGGCAAGAGGTGTTTTGTCCCATGTGTACTGTACATAAGAAGCAGAGATAGGATTTTGGATTTGTGTAGTTAGATTATACCCTGACTACCAGCCCTGCTTTCTAATCTTCCTATACTTTCTTGCCTTCAGTTAGACTAAGTGATTCTTGTGGGTAGAATTTATATGAAATTTATTTTTTTCCCTCCAAAGTACCCATTTAGAAGAATGAAAATTTAAAAATTTCGCTTCATATATCTTCTCAAATTCTAACAAGTAATTGGTGGTACACTTTTATTATTTTCTTCTCAAATTCTAACAAGTAATAGTGTGATTGTCACCATCTTGGTGCTGTAATATGAAGACTTTTTGGCAAATAATACTATTTGTTGTTTGCTCTAATTTGAACATGACCAATCATTTCATCTTCCTTGTTACCATGACACCAATTTCCTCCTTCACTTGATAGGTCTGACAACTATTTCTGACGCCATAAGTACTTCTGTTGATATTTCTTAAAATGTATAAAATAAGAAAATATATGCTTAGCATTTTCTCATATATTTTTCTTAAATATTTTCAGAATTCACACTTAAAAAATAAGTTCAAGCATATATGGAGGTATTTATATACAGTCACACATCCCAGTTACTGAGAATAACTTTATGAATAGGGACAAGTCACTAAAACCTTTCAGAATATATCCAAAGAGGAAAGTCATGCTTAAAAACAGCAACAAATAAAAACAGAATTATCCAGCATTTTAAGTTTATTAATCAATTATTTTCACACCTTCATTCAATTGCTAATTTATTCAATACATATATGTATATGTATACATATATTCAGATATATATAATTTATTTAAGATACATGTATACTGAAGATGTATATAATTTATTAAAGATATATGTATATGTGTGTAATTTATTTGAGGGTTTTTTTGTTTGTTTACCTACCATATACTATCTACTACATATCAGGGTATATTTTTAGCACTAAGGATACCACAGTGATCAAGAACCATAGAATCTGGACATTCATGTCGCAAAATTTCTAAGGGTAAAAAGAAAGTAAATAAATGACCAAGATATTTATAAATGATCATTGTTGGGAGAAATTTCTCCACGGACTTCTCAGGTTGGGTACAGGTTGGGTTTCTGAGCAGAAGATATATTTGAAAAGCAAACAGCCTTGGAAGCTAGAGAGAATGTTTCCCCTCTGGACAGATTTAGAGGTATATTTGCCTGGATAGTCTATGGTAGTAAAGATAAAACCCCTTCCCACTTTGCACAAATATTTGCTTATATTCCAAGATAGCAAGAATAGAGAATTTTCTTTTACTGTCCAGGAGATTTTCACATGTTCAAGAGAAATGAGAAATCTCTCTCTTCAGAGAGGAGGGTGGGTAGATTTGTCAGCTGCCCCATATAAGTCAAGTCTTTTCCTCTCTGTGGGGCAAGCCACTGTACATGGAGGTAAACATCTGGCCGTCGTCAAGTTGCTCTCTGAGAACGGGGGTATGGGAGACTGACACAAGAAGCTGCTCTGACCACTGCTTCTGATCTTTCCTGTGGTCTGTTTTTGACTCAGCAGTTTCCATCTTTTATTGATGTATCCCCATCTATATGCTACATAAATATATTTATCTACATGTATCCTTCTTTGTGTGCATGTGTGTGCACCTATAGCGCTCTGGCAGGCTAACTAGTTAGCAAATAAAGTCTAAATCTCAGATCCTTCAGAGTTTCCAATTTAATAATCATATGAAGTAGGAAGAAATTACACACAGTAAGAAAAAGAAACATATGGATATATGGGTGGGGATGGACATATTTAAGGGAAGGCTCTCAGCCAATGAAATGGAGACCTTAAGATAATCCATCAATGCAGAGTACAGGGAAAAAATGAGATGAGAAAACATGAAGTATTCAAGGAAGAGAAAAAATTACTAGCATGGAGGAAGCTTAAACAGTCAGAGACTGTGTTCTGGATGACAGCAGAGGGTAGTTATTGATATGCTCTTGTGGCAATGACTCCTATGACAGGTGTCTACTATGTTTGGCATGTGACAGTAATGGGCAAAATTCATATGAACCATTTTAGTGAATTCATTAGGATGGTAGTTGATAAGAGCGAGTTAATTGATAAGTAGAAGGTAAGAATACAGAAATGTTGGGGTTCCTGGGTGGCTCAGTCAGTTAAGCGTCTGACTTCAGCTCAGGTCATGATCTCACAGTTCGTGGGTTTGAGCCCCACATCAGGCTCTGTGCTGACAGCTCCCAGTCTTGGACCCTGCTTCAGATTCTGTGTCTCCCTCTCTCTCTGCCCCTCCCTTGTTTGAGCTTTGTCTCTGTCTCACAAAAATAAACATAAAAAAAATACAGAAATGCCGATTGTATTAAATTCCTTGGCATTTGCCCCCCTCACCCCCACTGTGTAAAGATGCAAAGAGAGAAATCGAGACATACATAGGTCCAAGTAAATTACTTCAGCTAATACTTTTTTTTTTCAAGTTAAGGTCATTAAAGAGAAAGAACTGTCATTGGATATTAGTCTTTGGTTGATTAAAAAAAACCAAAAACAAACAATAAAAAAAAACAACTTTTGGCTATTAAAGAAGACTTAATTTTGTATGATGGAAAGAACTAAACAATGTGGCCAGGGTTCTATAATATAGACCTGGGTCTTGTACTTTTTAGGAGTGTTACCTTGGATAATTAATGGCCTACATAATCCTCAATTTTTTCATATTTGATATCAGAAAATATTTTTTAATCTCCATAGAGACTTGTAAGATTAAAATGTGTTTAAATATGACAATACATTTTCAAAATCAGTAGAAGCTATATAAGAATGTAAGGATTTATTTCACCTGTTTATGCTAAAATAGGAAAAATAAAATACTTGATATCATTAATAACGTGTAATAGGATACCATAATATGTAATACAATGTATTTATTTAAGTGTATTAAAAATAGAATTCATTATTTTGTTTTAATATAAAAAAAATGTAAAACTCCTGTAAGAATAGGAGCAATGTTATCAGGTCATAGCCAATCCTCATATTTTCATCTAGGTGGAAGTCCTAGAAATTAGTCAGAATGTTCATTTACCAACTGTAATCTGTTTTACATAAAAAGCATCAGAGATTAAAATTAGTTAAAATAGTTGAGAAAGTGTTGAATTCTATTATACTTTTATATTAGAATAGAAAATGTTCTCATACCTTGATATTCAAGCTAACAATTTTACAGGCTAAGAGTATGCTTTTGAAAAAATTGTTCTATTTTAACATTTAAAATGGTTTGCCAGGGGCGCCTGGGTGGCGCAGTCGGTTGAGCGTCCGACTTCAGCCAGGTCACGATCTCGCGGTCCGTGAGTTCGAGCCCCGCGTCAGGCTCTGGGCTGATGGCTCAGAACCTGGAGCCTGTTTCCAATTCTGTGTCTCCCTCTCTCTCTGCCCCTCCCCCATTCATGCTCTGTCTCTCTCTGTCCCAAAAATAAATAAACATTGAAAAAAAAATTTTAAATGGTTTGCCAGCTGTTTAAAGTGAATACACTGCAAGACATTTTAGGGAAAATAATACCAAATACTTTTGGTAAAGGTGGCTCTAACAAAATACATGGTGACAAAAATCCATAGGCTTGGAAATACTTGGACATTTCACTGTCTTTCAGTTATCATTTAGCATTTTCTAGACCCAGGCATGAGCCTTTCTCTCATTTCATTAACCAAGTGCTTTTTTTTAATGAAATTTATTGTCAAATTGGTTTCCATACAACACCCAGTGCTCATCCGAAAAGATGCCCTCCTCAATACCCATCACCCACCCTCCCCTCACTCCCACCCCCCATCAACCCTCAGTTTGTTCTCAGTTTTTAAGAGTCTCATATGCTTTGGCTCTCTCCCACTCTAACCTGTTTTTTTTTTTTTCTTCCCCTCCCCCATGGGTTTCTGTTAAGTGAAATAAGCCATACAGAGAAAGACAGATACCATATGTTTTCACTCTTATGTGGATCCTGAGAAACCAAGTGCTTTTTAAAATTTTCTGTGGGAATATGTGTTTATGATCATACTAAATTCTGTTTCATATGTTAATAATATGCCCCCCCCAAAAATAGAGAAAACTTTTTTCTGTCTCTCCAATTTCAGATTTTGATCATTCTCCCTTAATCTTGAACACAGCATTGGTATGGAATGAGTGGAAAAAGGAGAGGTTTTATGTTTTGTTTTATATCAATGCAGAAGAAGAGGACAAATGCTGTTCTTTCACCACTATATTCAAATGTCACCATTCTTTCCTTACTACTAATTGCTAAAAATCCTGTCATTTTACAATTTTCAAAGATCTGAGGTTAATCCATTGCATTTTGCATTCCTATAGGGACAATATGTCAGCCTTCCTGTGACATCGCTTTTCTTTCTCTCTTGCCATCAATCTGCCACCTACTCTATTCTTTTTTTTTTTTAAAGAGGAGAGAGTCAAGTATTTTAATTTTTTTTTAATGTTTTATTTATTTTTCAGACAGAGAGAGACAGGACACGAACAGGGGTGGGTCAGAGAGAGGGAGACACAGAATCCGGAACAGGCTCCAGGCTCTGAGCTGTCAGCACAGAGCCCGACGCGGGGCTCGAACTCACAGACCACGAGATCATGACCTGAGCCGAAGTTGGCCGCTTAACCGACTGAGCCACCCAGGCGCCCCTACTCTATTATTTTTAATAGTTGTAGGATCCTCCATAGCAGTGATACCAACCACAAAATTTTCCTTTCAAATGTAAATCAAATGTTATGATAAAAGATTTAGGGCCCCTCATGTAAATCATGCAATTGTCTATTTTTTTAAAGACTTTGAATTACTGATTGAATTGTTATATATTTTTTTAAATTTTTTTAACGTTTATTTATTATTGGGAGACAGAGAGAGACAGAGCATGAGCAGGGGAGGAGCAGAGAGAGGGAGACACAGAATCTGAAGCAGGCTCCAGGCTCTGAGCTGTCAGCACAGAGCCCGAAACGGGGCTTGAGCTCACAAACCGCCAGATCATGACCTGAGTCAGCCGCTAAACTGAGCCACCCAGGTGCCCCTGAATTGTTATATTTCTAATTGTGCATATGACACACTTCTGTTTTGCTTTTGTGTACAAAAATTATGTAGCACAAATTAAATCTTAGAGTTTTACCCTGTCAGAATTTTAAAAATCTAATACATCTATATTCACTGGTTTGAGTATAATATCTTGGTCTCCATGGCCTGCTACTCATCAAATTGTTCTTTCATTTCTGTCATACTTCTGAGATACTTACTAGATGTCATATATTTGATTAAACACAATTTTGGAGAAATAGAAGGTCTATTTGATGAAACTAAGAGACTGCTGTTAAATGTTTCCTCTCAAATAACTACTCTGACTTCTTCATTTGGTACTTAAAGTTTTACATATGAAATAACAACAGAATTTTTTACCAAAGCTCAAGTTTATGATAAAAAAAAAGAAAAACTAGTCCCAAGTTGAAACATATCCATTATGTGTCTATACATAAATATCACAGGTTTACATTTCTTTTTATCTGCCTTTGATTTTATTTCAGGTATTAATGGAAATACATTTTTACTTAAATATTAAAGTCATGAATGTAGTTGGTGAGAATAAAGTTAAATGTATCTGGCCCATGATCCATTCATTCTAGCTACCGGGATACAGACCCAGGGGAAAGGAAGGAGGGCAAGTGACCTGGCCTAATCTTCTTGTCAACTGGGCCTCTGGGTACATAGACTAATGATATTTTCTAGGAGGAAGAGAGCTTATCTATAGAACTCCTTAGCAAGATGTCCCTGGCTAAAGGATTACTTATAGTAAATAAAATTGCAGTCACCGGATTTATGAGGCATCATTCCCTGGAGAATGTCATGTAAGCCATACAACTCTGTGGGTATAAAATAGAGATGTTATATGACTTAAATGCCTACTATTGTGTTAAGTAAAGCCACAGAACCTCCTTTGGAAATCTCCTCTATTATTCTGGGCAAGAGAGTGTGTGACTGATACTGGAAGGAAGGATCTTGTAGGGTTGCCAGATTTAGCAAATACAAATACAGATGCCCAGTTAAATTTGAATTAAAGAGAAATAGTAAAATTTGTATGTGTGTTGAGTATGTCCCATGCAATATTTGGGATTTACTTATAGTAAAAAAAATGTGTCTCTGCAATTTAAACTTAATTGGGCATCCCATATTTTGTATGGAAACCCTAATCTGGAGTACAGTTGGCATATCCTAGGCATTTAGCATTTATTGTCTTCTGTGTCCTTGCCTCTGAAATACCTGTTGTTTTTTTACATCATTGGTAAGCTTGATACAGGGTAATATCTCTGATTCATAAGTCTTAGTCGACAGTTTGATGCTGTGTGTAAGCTCAGGAGAATATATATACATATATACATATACATATATACATACATCAGTTTTACTCAGTGCATCACTATTTTAAATTTGTTAAAGTAATTGTGCTTGAATCACTAATACTTTACTCTGCTTATATATCAACAGGGGCCAGATTTGTGCTTATATACATGCTATGCACATGCATAAAACTCACATCCATACCCACCAATATTTTCACTTATATAAAAAGCTATGTCCCACATAGTAGAAAAATTTCTAACATTTAGAAGTTAGACAAATGTATGATTGGCTATCATTTCAATGCCATATCAGAGTATTGTTTAATAGGCATACCCAAGAGTTATTTAATTCTCTATAGGAAAGCATCTTTGTTTGACTTTTTATTTATATTTTAATGGAACCCAGAACCTATGAAATTTTATGTTAACTTGTAGATGATTTGTTATAGAGGTGAAATAATTCCTGTCTTATAGAAAGGATAATCCTAAATTCTGTGTCATTATTGCTCTGTAGGAGAGTAAGTAGTTTTATATTTGACCTAGACATTCTGTAACATGATTGTTTCTTTCAAAGCCTATCTACACTCTCCCTATGAAGTTGTTCTTTGAAACAACTTTGTCTTGCCTTTCTTCTTTCTTTTTCTAATGTTTATTTGTTTTGATAGACAGAATGCACAGGAGTGGGGGAGGGCAGAGAGAAAGAGGGAGAGAGAGAATCCCAAGCAGGCTCTACAGTATGAGTGCAGAGCCCAAGATGGGCCTCGATCCCACAAACGGTGAAACCATGACCTGAGCCGAAATCAAGAGTCAAACACTTAACTGAGTGAGCTGCCCAGGCGTCCCTTGCCTTTTCTTTTATTAATATGATAAATAACACTTTGGCCCATGCGTGTTCTATGCTTGTATGTAAATCATATGTTTAAACTTTATTTGAAAATTATATTTTGACATACCTAATGTTGAAGAGCATATAGTTTGTTGAGGAGACTGACAACTAAATAGATGAATTATATCTTCCAGCATTACTAATTTGTATACCTCTTCTGTTAGACAAGATGTTTGAGAGCAGTGACTACATTCATTTGTGTTGCGTTTAGGAAGTGACTGAGTCCAATACATCCAGTTAAAAACTTATCATTCAGTACCTTGAAGATGGTAGGTGATTAATAAATAGAGCACTAATTGAATCATTTGTTGATTAAATGACACATTCCTCAATACACTGTATACAGCTAAAATGGGATTTCACATTATGCCAATAAATTCTGATAGCACCTCCAAAGAGACTCTGTGGTATGACATCAGTATTTTAATAAGGAAAGCATGAATGATGACCTTTTTTCTCAAATGACCTCTGTCTTACAAACCTTCCATTTGACCTTCCAGATCTACTTCTTACACATTTCTCTACTCTTTGTTCCTTAAGGCTGACCTGTATGGAGCTCTTTAAGTTCTCTTGCCCTCTGGATTTAGTTGGCTCTTTTCAAAGGCTGACAAGAACTAAGAAACTCTTAGCATTGCCAGTGGAAGTAGACTGCTTCCTTATTCTTATGGCTTTTAGAGTGTAAATTCAACAAAAAATTGGCATTATAAAAAATGATTACAAAAGATCTTGACTCCTTCAGTATCAACAAATTGATTGATCTGTCCTCTACTTTTTTCCACAGAATTATCAGATTTCTTAATTAACGATAGAGAAAAGTAGGATGAAAGATTAAAATTAGAGTAAGGGAAAATTAATGTGGGATGGAGTTAAGCTAACATGTATTTCATGATAACCTTTACCTATAAAATTTTGAGGAGTCACAAATTTGTCCAAAAAATTATGAAAAGGAAAATGTTTACCCATTTCACCCAGTTCACTGTGTATAAATGGAAAGAGTGAGTGTTGCTTAAAGAGATTCAACTGCTCAAAGGACAAGAATTTAATAGATATTTTTTCTCTAAGATCTTTATTAAAATCTTTGTAATATTAGGTAACACATTTAACAAATCATCTTATATAATTACAAACAATATGAGTTTTGTTTTGTTAGAGTTTAGTTTCAGGTAGGTGCTTTGCTCTGTTTATAACAATAGTATCAATAGAAGATGGATAATATACATTCAATACAGAAATTCTGAGGGAAAGATTGAGGTGAGAGAAGAAAGTATAGTAGAATGCAATGTTATCATCCAGGGAAATATTTTAGAATAAGTGAAATTCATTCAACTGGCTTGTAGGTAACTCTTGAACTATACTAAGCATGGGATTTTACTCTGTCAAATGCCTCATTTGCCAATATTGCACATTGCCAGTTGAGAAGAGACTCACAGACATAGATGTACTACAGTCACAGTGGGAGAAGAGTGAAGGTCTTTTTGAGGAGGTTCAGAGGCTAATGATGACTTGTGCTTGAAGAGAACTCCTTCTCAGTCTGCCCTGAACTGAAGTGCTGGCAAGGCCATGTTTCCTCTTAGAAAATTATTTTAAAACAACTTCACCACACTGTTAAATGGATAGGAAGGGCAGAAGAGCCTGACCCATAGAGCCAATGAGTAGCAACTTTGTAATTTGAACCTAGCTCTGTTAAACAACGCAGTCTCTGCTTTTTCTAATACGCTGTTAATAACATTTATTGTTAGTAGATTAATATTTCTCTGAATATTATTATTGCTATGTATGCTTGTAAATACAGATGTTTCAAATAATGATGCAAGAACCTCAATAAATATTGCCACTTTTCACTGCTCCAAAATGAAGTGGCTCTTTAAAATTGGATGTTTTAGTGTTCCCTACTAAGTGTCCAACTGCTCATTAAGAATGAAAATGTGTTTCACATATGCTGTTCTTTGACCTTTCTATTTGTAGAGCATTTTACACTTATGGTTTCATTACCTTCTCCAAAGCCCTGACAATATTTGGCAAGCTTTAGAAAATAGTAACTTGATCAGCTTGACTTAGGGCCACCCAGCAAGTCAAGAACGGTCAAATAAGAGCAAGACTCCAGGCATTGTGACTCTCTTTTTCCTAACTTGTACAAAAACATTTATATATTGAAAAATGTACTTTGTCCTATATTTCCTATTTTTATGTTGACTTATTATTATTATTATGAAGAAATTACTTAAAGAACATTTCAAGAAGTGAAAAAAGTTGATAATGCTCTAAGTTGTTTTTGCTAAATTTCTTAGCTGTTAGTACGAGTAAAATGGAACTTCTGAGCCATAGTTACAAACTGTTTAAAACTGATGATTGATAAGCAACTGCCAAAAATACTCAGTTATAAGAGGAAATATATTACAACTTTTCTGCTAAAAGTAATCTTTAGTCCATGTCTTCTTAAATGAATATTTGTTTTTTCTGAAAATTACTTGAAAAAGCTAAGAGGCTTATTAAATTAACTCCATAATTCATATGAGATTATTTGCATAACTGTTGCAATGAAGCTTTCCTCCCTCATGCTAAATCCATTCCAAAGATAATTGTAGAATAAAATCATAAAGCTTTACAAGCAAAAAGGCCCATAGAGATAATTGCTGTCCTTGCTATGTATGTAAAGAAGTGGAGGTCAAAAAGATTAAGTGACTTGTTCAAGGTCACACAACTAACTGGTGAGTAGCATTTAAAGATCCTGACACCCACTCCATAATGTTGTGTTTATGATCTATTTAATAGCTTTCTGTGAAAAGCAGTAAATAGCTTAATCACTTGATCACAAGGGTACATTGATTCGACAAGTCAAATATGACACAGCTTAAAAGGTGCATTTTATGAATGATGTTTACCTTATCCTTATTTACACAGCAAGGAACTTTGAGGAGTTAATTTAAAACAGTAAGCTGTGTGAATCAACTTTGATGAAAAACAAATATAGAAAATCAAAACAACCTGTAAATATTTTAAGTAGATAAATCTAATAATATAACTTAGAAACATGCTCTACTGTGTTTGCAGCTCAACGAAATGGAAGTTGATTCAAAATTCTTAATGTCAAGTCAGCTTACAAAAAGATCAAGAAAGTGGAAAATAAATCCAAGTAATAAAAAAAAAGGAAGCTCACTTTGATCATTATAAATAAAATAAAACTTTCTTTTTGTTCAGTTCTTTTTTTTTAGGGAGGTGACAAAGGGAATAAAATGGAAGATATTTGATCAAAGGTAAAAGTTTCAGTATACTCATTCCATACCTGGGTTGTTTAACTTAACAATAACATCAAAATAGAAACGGTAAATATGGAAACTAAATTTAGATATGTGTACAGTTTCATTAATGAACATAAAATATTTTTAAAAGCAGAGGTTTGCACTATTGGGATCTTAAAGAACTTTAATCATTGTGAATTACATGGCTGTGCTATGAAGAAAGACTTTAGAATCATAATATAAACGCTAAATGTATTTTTTCACAGTTAGAATTAATCCATACATATTCTTTTGTTCATAATATATTAAATTTAGACAACAGACTTAATTATGATTAAAGAACAGATGTAAAGTTTATCAGCTGTGACAATGTAAAAGCTTAGTTGATAGAGATTAGGAGGTGGGAAGGAGAAAATGTTAAGGGAAGAGAAGATGTACAAATATTCTCATTTGACAAAGAAGTGCTGTCTATACTTGACAGAAAAGGAAAGTTTAGATTATTATTGCAAGTTAGAAATTTTATTTATGTGACTACATAGGATAATAAAAACATACAAGTGAAGAGTATAGTTATTAATTATACACTTTAAAAGTGTATAATTAAGGCAAATTCTCCTCTGCTACAGTATGCATATAACTGGCAATGTATAAACTTTATGAATTGAGAAAGAAAAGCATAGCGTATTGTTTAAGGATATAAAATCAGCCCCCAAAAAAGAAAAAACTACTTTAAAATGTCTGTTAATGAGAATGTCCCAGGAATGTGTAAAATATTTTTTGGTATTATTTTATTTCGTAAATCACATTTGCATATTAATAATTTTAAATTTGATTATCAGTCATTTATTAGAATAGTAATTATATAATCATGAGTTCTAACTTAAAGTCATCAGTAAGATGGTCTATAATCTGTTACCAAATTTCACTAAAACTGAGAGTATAAAATATATGACCATTTAAAACTATATTCAACTGGGGCGCCTGGGTGGCTCAGTCGGTTAAGCGGCCGACTTCAGCTCAGGTCATGATCTCACGGTCCATGAGTTCAAGCCCCATGTCAGGCTCTGTGCTGACAGCTCAGAGCCTGGAGCCTGTTTCAGATTCTGTGTCTCCCTCTCTCTGACCCTCCCCCGTTCATGCTCTGTCTCTCTCTGTCTCAAAAATAAATAAACGTTAAAAAAAAAATTTTAAAAAAGTAAAACTATATTCTACTAATACATATTTGGAAAAATATCCTGGACTTTGGCATAAGCTTAATTGGAGAGTTAATAGTCTTAATAATGTTTTCAGTGAAATCAAACAGTTCACAGAGCACCCTGGTTATTAGGAGCAAGGCAACAGAAGGGCAAACCTGGTGGAGTGGCGACTCTATTGAATTAAATCCCATTCTGCTTTCTGTTTGAAAAGTCTTTAAGAATTGAAAAGTAATATAAATAAATATATTTGGAGGTTAGTTAAAGACGATACTTCTATCTGAAGTTGACTAAAAATGCTAGGCATCTTGGTGGGGCGCCTGGGTGGCTCAGTGGGTTGAGTGTCCGACATGATCTCGCAGTCTGTGAGTTCGAGCCCCGCGTTGGGCTCTGTGCTGACAGCTCAGAGCCTGGAGCCTGCTTCGGATTCTGTGTCTCTCTCTCTGCCCCTCCCCCACTCATGTGCTGTGTCTGTCTGTCAAAAATGAAATAAACATTTAAAAAAAATAAAATAAATTAAATAAAAATGCTAGGCATTTTGGGAAAATAGTTTTATGTACTCTCATACTTATAATATTTTAAATTTTTATTATTCATTCTTTGGAAATACTTAGCAGCGAGAATGATGTTTTTAAACCAGTGAGAACAAATGAGAACCATATATTCTAGGCAATTAAAATTAACCACACATTAGTTTAGTGTTATTAATATAGTATAATAACATGTCAGTGTTCTATAGTCAGCATTATTTTACAGTGTATGCATATTTAATGTATTTTTGACAGGTAGGTATATTTTACTTTTGATTAAAAATTTTAATAATAATATAAATGGTGGCGTTGTTTTAAGCAAGATTTTAAAATCCAAAACAATATTGCATCATAAAAATATCTCCGATTATTGAAGAATTTAAACAGTGTACGTGAATTCCTTTGTTCTTTAGGGAATATAATGTTCATACAAATATGTACATGTGTTGTGTAAATTATTCCTTGAGCATCACAAATATTTCAGAAATATTTCCTAAGCTGTGTTGGTTGTGAAGAAATCTTTTAGTTCCAGCAATGCCAGCAAGTTGTTATGAAACAGGTTGTGAGTCATTAACTTCTCTGAGCTACAGGTTCACACCAAGTTCAAATTGTGAAATTCTGAGCAAGGAATTATTTCATATTTTTAAATTTTTATTATTTTTTATTTTTTAAAAAATTTTTTAATGTTTATTTATTTTCGAGACAGAGAGAGACAGAGCATGAGCAGGGGAGTGGCAGAGAGAGAGAGAGGGAGACACAGAATCTGAAACAGGCGCCAGGCTCTGAGCTGTCAGCACAAAGCCCGATGCGGGGCTCGAACTCACGGACCGTGAGATCATGAACTGAGCTGAAGTCAGACGCTTAACTGACCAAGCCATCCAGGCGCCCCTTTTTTTAATTTTTAAATTATCTCTTAGAAATCTTAAGTTATCCTCCAACTTAAAAATACAACCAAGTATTTTTGAAAATACAAAAGTAAAACAAATGATTATGTCATATTAGTTCTATTTTAGTGAATGATGGCAGTAGGTTAAAGCTTCCTTTAGCAAATTAAAAAAAACTACAGTTAGCAGAAACATACTGTACATGACTTGGGCAGGGAGAGTGTGAGACAGTTGGGGTGCAGTGGGCTTCCCCAAGCTACAGAGAGCGTGCTTCATCAAAAACACACAGCCACTGCAGAGATTCAGTTGATTGTTGCCATGTGAGAAGGAGTGGGTTTTGTGTTGCAGGTCTGCGACTTCTCTACAAAATCCATAAGTTGAAATTTTATATAAAATATCTACTTTTAAAATGTGGACAAATAATTCAAACTATGTGAGCAAACAAAATAAATCTGCTGGCCAAATATGACCTTTTGAGAACAATATATTTTTTTGCATTTTTTTCTATTATTTCATAGTTAACTACAAGAAGGAATTTTTTGATCCAGTAATACCTAATGGGAAACTTAATAAAAATAAAAAATAAAAACACTTCGATTTTGATTGTTTACATTAATTTCTTAGAATATTTCATTTTAATATTAAGATTAGAAAATGGTATTATTTAAAACTCATTTAATGACTTGTCTTACCTTATATTGAGATAACACTTGATTGAGCCATTACCAGATGCTTGTATTTATAATTGCATTTTATCCTAAAGACTTTCCCCTTCATCATCTTTTAGCATGATCCGAAACCATATCATCTTTGGTGCACAAGGGAAGAGAAAATTAATGATAAAGTTAAAGAGGTAGTTGTTTTTAAAGTAATTCTATGGGGCACATGATATGTGGTGATATAGTGTAATGGAATATTGTACCTTTCTTCTAGTTCAATTTGAATGACAGTTGAAGTAGGAAAAATGAACATATGCCACAGTTTCTGATGTTACAGAGTAGAAAATGTGATATTTATAATATTTATAATATTATTAACTTTCCACAGCTAAGTAACTTTAAACACACACACATACACACGCACATGCGAGCGAGCACACACACACTTATGCTAAATCTAAACATTAAACTCTTTTGTAATGAATAAATTTTGTTATAAGCCACCAAGGTCTAGGCCTCTGATGTTAGATACCTGCGGATCCTGTGTGTGTTGGAGGGGAGCTGTGTGTGAGATCCACTGTATTCTTAGTGCCTAGAATATTGACTGATGGGTTCTCAATAAATATTTGTTTAATCACTGAATTATGTTTATGGGTTTTTCATGGCACAGTTTTGACAATTGCGTTCCTGTCTCCTCTACATGAGCATGTGTAGAATAGCAGCAGTACGTGTAGAATGAGAGAAATTGTTGGGAATTGCAGTAGAAAAAACTTGCTCCCAGAACTATAAACACTGTGGTGGGGCAACAACAGAAAAGACAATCTTACAGGCATAGAAGGATCTGTACAGAAGGATCTGAAGGTGGAAGGAGTATGCTACTTATATAAAAGGAGAGAGGTGAACCAAGCAGGTCATGCGAATTATCTACACCAGAGAAATAAAACAGCTTTTCTATCAGTGAGCTTACTGTGTCTTCTATGTTTGTTTTGAACTAAAAGATTGAAAGAGTGCTGTGTTATTCAGGTTCAAAACCCTTCACTGACCTCTCAACTTTTACAAGATGCCTTAACAACTTTAGACTTTTTAGTTATTGGTTCAAAGATAAAATGTTATGGGTGTGCACAGGGTTTGTCCCCTCAGTTGCAAATAAATTGAAGCAAACTAAATTCAATTTAATTTTCCTCTGGCACAGTGGATGGTCATTGATATTGGCCATTTACAGTTCAAGGAAACTGAAACATGTAGTGCTTTTGGGTAAAACTTTTTCTAGTCGTATGCATTCCATATGATGCACTTGTTTCATCCTTAAATCATATTTCTTCTATTTCCATTAGGGTAAGGATTATAACTAGAATACTATTTGATATTTATGAATAAAAATGTTTATTCTCAGTGCAGTTTTTCAAAATGATTATAATACATTTTAACTCCTACAAAGCTGGCAGTGTCCACATTTCCATATCTATTTTGTGTAGCTATTAAAATTACTAAATCTTTATTATCTCTATTTTACAACAGTAAAATAACAAAAATTTATCAGTCTTATCCTAAAGGAATTCTAAAAAAGTAAAGAAAAATATTTTAGCTAATAAAACAAGTTCAATCTTTAATCCACAAACCAAAAATATATACTTGTCTACATAAAAGTCTGTTGTGTGAAATGTATCTCTCATGCTTTCTCATTGCTTTCTACTTTTGTCCTACACAACAGATAATGGCCATATTATCACAAAACAGGCGTAACTATCATCAGAAAACAAGTTTGAATACTAATTCAGAAAGTCCTGAAATTCCCTTCTGTTATTTGAAATGTAAACATCCAACTTGTAGACCCTTTGACCTGGCAGACCTTGTATACCATTTTAGATCAACTCAACATTTATATATTATGGATTTACTATATATCTACTATCTACTGTATACACTTTTCTAGTAGCTAGGAAGCAAAGTTAAATTTAAGTAAATTCCCCGTCTCCAGTCTAGTCTCCTAGTCTCTAGTCTAGTAAGGAATCAGAACTTCTCACAATGTAGTCTTCAGACAACTGCATCAGTATTATCAAAGGAGTTCAGTAAAAGTAAGGATTATTTGGCCTAACTACAGAGCTAGTGAATGAGAATATGTGAGGGTACAGCCACAGATCTACTAAATGAACAAAAGCCAATTTGAAAACCACTAATCTAGTCTAATCCCTTAATTTTAAGATGTTTAAGGTAAAAAAAAAAATGGTTTCAACTAGTTTAGTTTGTCAGGCCCATAGAGTTAGATAATGACAAGGCCAGTAAGCTATTAAATTCAGTACATTGTTCTTTTTTTTTTTCTCTCTGCTCCAAATGTACACTACCATCCCCATACATACATAGGCAACCACATGCCTCTAGTATTAACAGCTATGTCATTGCAAAACTGCACTAACAGCAGGAATTTCATCTTACTTGTATTTGTAGTTTGGATACTATGCCTCTGTTGCACACAGCATGTTCCCTTCAATGAGTTACTGGTACAAGCTGATAGATAAGCACGTTGGAATCTTTGATGCAGAGGCGCATTCATGATTTTATATCTTTACAAATATTTCAGGAGTCAATTGATGATTATACATAAACTAAGAGAAATCTGAGTCTGCATTTCATACTTTGTGAAGCATGCGTTCATATAAAAGAGATTATTTATATCTAAAATAGAATGCAGAAGCTTACAGATTGGAGAAATTTTCATTGTCTTCACGTTTAGGTATTTTACTCCCAGAAGAATTCCAAAGTAGCAAAGAAAAGAAAGAAACAAAAAATGAGTGAATGGAGTTCTGTCTCCACTTAGCATGTAGAAACCTGCAGGAGAATGTCTTTTTTGTCTTAATAATGAGACAAATGAAATAACCTACAAAATCATACATTTTCCTGTCAAAGAGCTGAAATTGCAAAGCAACCAAGGAAACTGATATCCAAAGAGTGAAAAGTATCTCTGAAGAGAGATGGCATATATGGATGCTTTACTTTTAGCAAAGCATGGGAGAAAGAGGTGGCTGTCCTAAAAGCTAATCACAAGAAATCAACTAAAACTGTATGAATGACTATAGGCCAGATTTTGAATAACATAAGAGTTTAGAACACTATTTCTCAACTAAGTACTATTGACATTTTTCACTGGATAATTCTGGGTTGTGGAGGACTGTCCTGTACATTATAGTATCAGCTTCCTTGGCCTCTACCTGTTAGATGCCAGTAATAACTCACACCTTGTGACAACCAAAAATGTCTCCAGGCATTGCCTAAATGCACCTGGAATAAGAGAAGAATTGTCCTATGTTGAGAATCATTGATTTAGAATATCTGGAAACCTGAGATGCAAAGGGATTGTGTACCCACTCATATATATATATATATATATATATATATATATATATATATTTTCCCCCCAAGGACCTTCACCTTCACTGGATGTTCATGAAAAAGATTGGAAGGCAGGTCAGAAAACAAGAGAAAGCTACCTTCAGTTGTGTCAAAACCTATAGGAAATAATCAACTGCCATTGATGATAGACAAAAAAAAAAAAATACTGTCCACTGTTGTCAGACTTACCTCTCAGATGAAGGAAAAGCTTTAAGCCACTGTGGGAGGAACAACAAACCCTCTCACCCCACCACCCCACCCCAGAACATCTAAGGGAGAGATAGAAGCAAGAGGAGGTAGGAACCCTTTTTTCCTGTCTGCAGGACACAAAAGCAAATATCCAGTGCTTCTGGAGGAAGAGTAGAAGACTCCTGTCTCTAGTGGTGGGGTAGGAAGACCTCTCATACTAAGCATGCTACATGAAAGAAAACCAGAGGACTTCTAACAGCTAGGTTCAGGGCAAAAAATCCTTTTCTGCCTAAGATCTGCCAGAGAGAGAATGCAGAGTTTAGATGCCATGTTAGGGACGTAGGAGCAGAAATGTTGAAATGGCACCAACCCTGAGGCCCACATATGGAATTTATAACATATATAGAAGACAAATGTATAGAACCATAGCGCAAGAGGTGGGATAAAGTAAAATAAGAATTTATTGTCATAAGGTTTTTATATAATTTATGAAGGAAATTACTATTATTTGAAAGTAAACTGTGGTAAATTAAATTTGTAAGTTACAAACCATAGAAGAAGCACTAAAATATTTGTAAAAGAGTTATAATTAATAAAACCAGAACGTAGAAGAAAAGTCAAAAACTCATTAAATATATAAATGGTCTAAATATGTGCATTGAAATGCAGACAGTGTTACGCTGAATAAATAAGACAACACTGTGTTCTCTACAACATTTTCTTATTAAATGTGAAGATATGTTTAGGTTAAAAGTAAAATAGATCATTTTATGAATCTACAAAATAGATTATTTTATGAATTAAAATACAAAGCTATTAAGAAATTTACCAGTGCTGATGAAGTATTTCAAAATGATGAGGAGTTCAGTATATCATAAAATATAATGATTCTAAATATGTGTGTGCTATGGATTGAATGTTTATATCCCCAAATTCATATGTTGAAACATAATCCCCAATGTGATGCTATTTGTACACATTGGGAAGTGATTAGGTCATGAGGGTGGAGCCCTCACAAATAGATCTGTGTCCCTAAAAAAGAGACCCCAGTGAGCTCCCTTGCTCCTTCTGCCATGTGAGGACACAGTAAGAAGACTGCCCTCTAGGAACCTGAAAGCAGGCCCTCACCAGACGCTAAATCTGGAAGCACCCTGATCTTCAGTATGAGAAATAAATTGCTGTTTTATCTGGCCAATTTATGATATTTCTAATATTGCAGCCTGATCAGACAAAAATGCATATATACATACATGTATATATGTATATGTATGTATATATGCAAATAACAATATGGTTTCAATTATATGAAGAAAATACTTACATAAAGATATACAGTAAAGATATACAATGCCCGAATAACACTGTCAACCAAATCGACCAACTGAGTTATAAAACACTTCACCCAATGAAACCATAATATACATTGTATGCTAGCACATGTAGACGATTTACTAACATAGACTGTATTATGGACCATAAATATCAAAAAATAATTCAAATTCTACAAAATGCATTTTTCTGACCAGAGCTGAATTTATTTTTTCTTCTAATTCTTTTTTTTTTAAATATGAAACTTATTGTCAAATGGTTTCCATACAACACCCAGTGCTCATCTCAACAGATGCCCTCTTCAATACCCCTGACACCCCCTCCCTCCCACCCCACATCAACCCTCAGTTTGTTCTCAGTTTTTAAGAGTCTCTTATGTTTTGGCTCCCTCCCTCTCTAAACTTTTTTTTCCCTTCCCCTCCCCCATGGTCTTCTGTTAAGTTTCTCAGGATCCACATGGGAGTGAAAACATATGGTATCTGTCTTTCTTTGTATGACTTATTTCATTTAGCATTAACACTCTCCAGTTCCGTCCACGTTGCTACAAAAGGCCATATTTCATTGTTTCTCATTGCTACGTAGTATTCCATTGTGTATATAAACCACAATTTCTTTATCCATTCATCAGTTGATGGACATTTAGGCTCTTTCCATAATTTGGCTATTGTTGTAAGTGCTGCTATAAATATTGGAGTACAAGTGCCCCTATGCATCAGCACTCCTGTATCCCTTGGATAAATTCCTAGCAGTGCTATCACTGGGTCATTGGGTAGATCTATTTTTAATTTTTTGAGGAATCTCCACACTGTTTTCCAGAGCGGCTGCACCAGTTTGCATTCCCACCAAGTGCAAGAGGGTTTCCGTTTCTCCACATCCTGTCTAGCATCTAGAGTCTCCTGATTTGTTCATTTTAGTCACTCTGAGTGGCATGAGGTGATATCTGAGTGTGGTTTTGTATTGTATTTCCCTGATGAGGAGCGACGTTGAACATCTTTTCATGTGCCTGTTGGCCATCTGGATGTCTTCTTTAGAGAAGTGTCTATTCATGTTTTCTGCCCATTTCTTCACTGGGTTATTTGTTTTTCGGGTGTGGAGTTTAGTGAGCTCTTCATAGATTTTGGATACTAGCCCTTTGTCCAATATGTCATTTGCAAATATCTTTTCTCATTCCCTTGGTTGCCTTTTAGTTTTGTTGATTGTTCCCTTTGCAGTGCAGTAGCTTTTTATCTTCATGAAGTCCCAATAGTTCATATTTCTTTTAATTCCCTTGCCTTTGTAGATGTGTCAAGTAAGAAATTGCTGCATTTGAGGTCAGAGATATTTTTCCCTGCTTTCTCCTCTAGGGTTTTGATGGTTTCCTGTCTCACATTCAGGTCCTTTATCCATTTTGAGTTTATTTTTGTGAATGGTGTGAGAAAGTCATCTAGTTTCAATCTTCTGCATGTTGCTGTCCAATTCTCCAAACACCATTGGTTAAAGAGGCTGTCTTTTTTCCATTGAATGTTCTTTCCTGCTTTGTCAAAGATGAGTTGGCCATACTTTGGTGGGTCTAATTCTGGGGTTTCTAGTCTATTCCATTGGTCTATGTGTCTGTTTTTGTGCCAATACCATGCTGTCCCGATGATTACAGCTTTGTAGTAGAGGCTAAAGTCTGGGATTGTGATACCTCCCGCTTTGGTCTTCTTCTTCAAAATTACTTTGGCTATTCTGGGTCTTTTGTGGTTCCATAGGAATTTTAGGATTGCTTGTTCTAGCTTCAAGAAGAATGCTGGTGCAATTTTGATTGGGATTGCATTGAATGTGTAGATAGCTTTGGGTAGTATTGACATTTTCACAGTATTTATTCTTCCAATCCATGAGCATGGAATGTTTTTCCATGTCTTTATATCTTCTTCAATTTCCTTCCTTAGCTCTATAGTTTTCAGCATACAGATCTTTTACATCTTTGATTAGGTTTACTCCTAGGTATTTTATGCTTCTTGGTGCAGTTGTGAATGGGATCACTTTATTTATTTGTCTTTCCGTTACTTCATTGTTAGTGTATAAGAATGCAACTGATTTCTATTCATTGATTTTGTATCCTGCGACTTTGCTGAATTCATGTATCAGTTCTAGTAGACTTTTGGTGGAGTCTATTGGGTTTTCCATGTATAATATCATGTCATCTGCAAAAAGTGAAAGCTTCACTTCATCTCGGTCAATTTTGATGCCTTTGATTTCCTTTTGTTTTCTGATTGCTGATGCTAGCACTTCCAACATTATGTTAAACAATTGTGGTCAGAGTGGACATCCCTGTCATGTTCCTGATCTTAGGGGGATAGCTTTCAGTTTTTCCTTATTGAGGATGATGTTAGCTGTGGGCTTTTCATAAATGGCTTTTATAATGTTTAAGTATGTTCCTTCTATCCTGACTTTCTCAAGGGTTTTTATTAAGAAAGGATGCTGAATTTTGTCAAATACTTTTTCTGCATCAATTGACAGGATCATATGGTTCTTATCTTTTCTTTTATTAATGTGATGTATCACCCTGATTGATTTGCGAATGTTGAACCAGCCCTGCATCCCAGGAATGAATCCCGCTTGATCATGGTGAATAATTCTTTTTATATGGTGTTGAATTCGATTTGCTAATATCTTATTGAGAATTTTTGCATCCATATTCATCAGGCATATTGGTCTGTAAGTCTCTTTTTTGGCTGGGCCTCTGTCTGGTTTAGGAATCAAAGTAATTCTGGCTTTATAGAATGAGTCTGGAAATTTTCCTTCCCTTTCTATTTTTGGAACAGCTTGAGAAGAATAGGTATTATCTCTGCTTTAAATGCCTGGTAAAATTCCCCTGGGAAGCCATCTGGTCCTGGACTCTTATTTGTTGGGGATTTTTGATGACTGATTCAATTTCTTTGTTGGTTATGGGTCTGTTCAAGCTTTCTATTTCTTCCTGTTTGAGTTTTGGAAGTGTGTTTGTGCTTAGGAATTTGTCCATTTCTTCCAGGTTGTCCAATTTGTTGGCATATAATTTTTCATAGTATTCCCTGATAATTGCTTGTATTCCTGAGGGATTGGTTGTAATAATTCCATTTTCATTCATGATTTTATCAATTTGGGTCATCTCCCTTTTCTTTTTGAGAAGCCTGGCTAGAGGTTTATCAATTTTGTTTATTTTTCAAAAAAATCAACTCTTGGTTTCATTGATCTACTCTACAGTTTTTTTTTAGATTCTATATTGTTTATTTCTGCTCTGATCTTTATTATTTCTCTTCTTCTGCCGGGCTTGGGGTCTTTGATGTTCTGCTTCTATTTCCTTTAGGTGTGCTGTTAGATTTTGTATTTTGGATTTTTCTTGTGTCTTAAGATAGGCCTGGATTGCAATGTATTTTCCTCTCAGGACTGCCTTCACTGCATCCCAAAGCATTTGGATTGTTGTATTTTGGTCTTCATTTGTTTCCATATATTTTTAAATTTCTTCTCTTATTGCCTGGTTGACCTGTTTGTTCTTTAGTAGGGTGTTCTTTAACTCCATTCTTTTGGAGGTTTTCCATATTTTTTCCTGTGGTTGATTTCAAGTTTCATAGCATTGTGGTCTGAAAGTGTGCATGGTATGCTCTCAATTCTTTTATACTTATGAAGGGCTGTTTTGTGACCCAGTATGTGTTCTATCTTAGAGAACGTTCCATGTGCACTCGAGAAGAAAGTATATCCTGTGCATTGGGATGCAGAGTTCTAAGTATGTCAAGTCCATCTGATCCAATGTATCATTCAGGGGCTTTGTTTCTTTACTGCTCCTGTGTCTAAATCATCTATCCATTGTTGTAAGTGGAGTATTAAACTCCCCTGCAATTACCACATTCTTATCAGTAAGGTTGCTTATGTTTGTGATTAATTGGTTTATATATTTTGGGGGCTCCTATATTTGGCACAAAGACATTTATAATTGTTAGCTCTTCCTAATAGATAGACCTTGTAATTGTTATATAATGCCATTCTTCATCTCTTGTTACTGCCTTTAATTTAAAGTCTAGTTTATCTGATATAAGTATGGCTCCTCCACCTTTCTCTAACTTCCAGTAGCATGATAGATAGTTCTCCATCCCCTCACTTTCAATCTGAAGGTGTTCTCAGGTCTAAAATGAGTCTCTTGTAGACAGCAAATAGATGGTTCTTTTTTTTTTATCCATTCTGATACACTATGTATTTTGGTTGGCGCATTTAGTCCATTTACATTCAGTGTTATTATAGAAAGATATGAGTTTAGAGTCATTGTGATGTCTGTAGGCTTCATGCTTGTAGTGATGTCTCTGGTACTTTGTGGTCCTTGCAACGTTTCACTCACAGAATCCCCCTTAGGATTTCTTGTAGGGCTGGTTTAGTGGTGATGAATTCCTTCAGTTTTTGTTTGTTTGGGATGACCTTTATCTCTCCTTCTATTCTGAATGACAGACTTGCTGGATAAATGAATCTCGGCTGCATATTTTTTCTATTCATCTCATTGAGGATTTCCTGCCATTTCTTTCTGGCCTGCCGAGTTTCAATAGGTAGGTCTGCCACAAGTCTTATGGGTCTCCCTTTATAATGGTTATCCTGACTTGCTTTCAGAATTCTCTCTTTATCCTAGTATTTTGCCACTTTCACTGTGATATGTCATGCAGAAGTTCGATTGAAGTTACATCTGAAGGGAGTTCTCTATGCCTCTTGGATTTCAATGCCTTTTTCTTCCCCAGATCAGGGATGTTCCCAACTATGATTTGTTCAAGTACACCTTCAACCCCTTTCTCTCTCTCTTCCTCTTCTGGAATTCCTATGATACTGATATTGTTCTGTTTGTTTGCATCACCTAGCTCTCTAATTCTCCCCTCATAGTCCTGGATTTTTTTTATCTCTCTCCTTCTCAGCTTCCTCTTTTTCCATAATTGCATCTTCTAATTCACCTATTCTCTCCTCTGCCTCTTCAATCCGAGCTGTGGTCGCCTCCATTTTGTTTTGCACCTCATTTATAGTGTTTTTTGCTCCTCATGACTATTTCTTAGTCCCTGATCTCTGTAGCAATAGATTCTCTACTGTCCTCTATACTTTTTTCAAGCCCAGCAACTCATTTTATGATTATTATTATAAATTCTTGTTTGTTTTATTGCTTAAATCGTTTTTGATCAATTCGTTAGTTATCGCTACTTCCTGTAGTTTCTTTTGAGGAGAGTTCTTCTGTTTCATCATTTTGGGTAGTCCCTGGGGTGGTGTGGAACTGTAGGCCCCTTCCACTGTGCTGTCTGGAGTAATTGGTGTTGGTGGGTGAGGCCTCACAGACCCGATGTCTGTCCCCAGCCCACTGATGGGGCCACAGTCATACTGGTGTGTACTTTATTTTCCCCTCTCCCAGGGGCAGGACTCACTGCGGAGTGGTGTGGTCCCTGTCCAGGCTACTTGCACACTGCCAGGCTTGTGGTGCTGCTTTGATGGTAACTGCCGTATTAGCTGGGCTGGATCCACAAGGGGCACAGGAGTGGAAGGGGCAGGCTTAGCTCACTTTTCCGTAGGTGGTCTCCTGCAGGGGGGCCCTGCAACACTGGGAGGGAGCAGACCTGTCAGAGGGATGGATCCACAGAAGCACAGCATTGGGTGTTTGCGTGGTGCAAGCAAGTTCGGTGATGGGAACTGGTTCCCTTTGGGATTACGGCTGGGGGATGGGAGAAAGGGTTGGCGCTTGCCAATGCCTTTGTTCCCCACTGAGCTGAACTCTGTCTTCCAGGGCTCAGCAACTCTCCCTCCTGGTGTCCTCTTGTCCTCCTGCTCTCTGAGCAGAGCTGTTGACTTTTACCATTCCAGATGTTAAGTTCTGCTGGCTGTCAGAACTCACAGAGTCAGGCCCCTCAGCTTTTGTAAGCCAGACTTCAGGGCCTCTGCCTTGCTGGGCTGGCTGCCCCTCCACTGCCCGGCTCCTTCCCACCAGTCCATGTAGCATGCACCGCCTCTCCGCCCTTCCTACCCTCTTCCGTGGGCCTCTTGTCTACGCTTGGCTCCAGATAGTCCATTCTGTTAGTCTTCTGGTGGTTTTCTGGGTTATTTAGGCATGTGTGGGTGAAATATAAGTGATCAGCAGGACCCGGTGAGCCCAGTGCCCTCCTATGCTGCTGTCTTCCAACCTATCTTCAGAGCAAAATTTAACTAAAAATCAATAATATGAATATATCTAGAAAAATCCCCAAATATTTTTTGTGGATATACTAATGGCACCTCAAAGATGTCCTAATACTATGAATATGTTACTTTTCATGGTAAAACGGACTTGGGGGTGTAATTAAATTAAGGATCAAATTAAGGTTGTTGAGATAGCAAGATTATTCTGGATGATGTGGGTTAGCCTAATGTAATTACAAGGGTCTTTAACAGTTTTGTTTTGTTTTGTTTTGTTTGTTTTTTGAGAGAGCAAGAAGGGGGGCATGCTCTCAAGTGCAAACAGGGAAGGGGCAGAGGGAGAGGAAGGGAGAGAATCCCAAGGAGACTATACTCAGCCTGGAGCCTGATTTGAGGCTTCATCCCACATCCTTGGGATCGTGACCCAGGAGGAAAGCCAAAATCAAGAGTCAAATGCCCAATGGACTGACTCATCCAGTTGCTCCTTTTTTTGTTGTTGTCTTGCATTAGAGACAGAGAGAGGGAGCAAGGTAAGAAAAAGGTATGACTTTTTCTTAAGGTAAGAAAAAGATATGACTATGGAAACAGAGGTTTATGTCATGCATTCTGACGATGGAGGAAGGGCCCAAGGAATGAAGGTGGCCTCTAGAAGCCAACTGAGGCAAGGAAACAAATTCTTACTGGAGCCTCCAGAATGAATGTGATGTTGAAGACAATTTAATTTTAGGCCCATGAGATTCTTATTAAGCTTCTGACCTCCATAACTGGAATATGATAATTTTATATTATTTTAAGCCACTGAATTGATGGTAATTGGCTAATAGCAATAAGAAACTAATACATTTTGGCAACAAAACAATGCACTTCTTACTAACCCTCGTTCAAAAAATAAATTCCATGCGAAATTTGAAAATATGGTTTAAAACCTTGGTTTGCTTGTAATCCAAAGCACTTGTATATCAAAATGAATTTCCCCATAAGAAATAATGGAAACTCAGATGACTTGTTTCACAACCCAAAAAATACTCATATAAAAGTGATTATAATACTGTAATATAATACAAAATTTAAAAAATACAAAATATAAAGAAAAGTAAACAAATTAAATAGTACTTACCTTTGAAAACGTTCATGGCTGGTGTGAGGGAGACAAGAGAGGAGGGTTATTGTGTAGAACGACTTTCACTATCACTAATGGATGTTGACTACAGTGCAGTATTAATAAACTCTTGTCATATACTGTATTTAATGTAACTGGGAATAAGGCAGCAGAGGAAAGGATCTATATCTGCAGGCAGCCTGACCTAGAATGAAGCAAAGCATTCCTAAGCTTACTCTTGTATGGGAAAGCAAGACTGTCCGTAGGTGCTCTAAAGTGATAAAAAATACACTAGTGCTAGTTGTGACACCTTCCAATGTTCTGAAAAATCACTGATTTGTACTAAATACCGTAGCCTGAGACGAAGCATCCAAGCATGGGAGACAATCACCCACAATCCTGCAGTGAGAGAGAGAAGAACCATTGACTCAGTTGTGATCATGTGACACTCGGCATCATGTACTACTCATATTGCAAAACATCACTTGTTTATCAACTTAAAATTTATTAGAAATTTTGTTTGTCTTGAAGAACACTCACAGAACAAGTTACTCACAATCCAAGGTTTTACTGTTTTTCAAAGTAAGTGAAAATGAAAACACAACATAAGAAATTTTCTGAGATGCAGCAAAAAGCGATGTAAACAGGGAAGTTTACAGCATTAATGCAGATACTGAAAAGGAAGAGTTACCTCAAATCATTAATCTAAACTCCTCCCCCACCTTAAGAAACTAGAAAAAGAACAGAGTAAATCTAAAGCAAACAGAAGGTAGAAAACAATAACCATAAAAGCAGATATCAAAGAAATTGAAAACAAAAAAAGTAGAGAAAACTCAATGAACCAATTTTTGCTTTTGAAAAAAAAATCAGGGGGCGCCTGGGTGGCTCAGTCGGTTGAGCATCCAACTTCAGCTCAGGTCACGATCTCGCGGTCCGTGAGTTCGAGCCCCGCGTCAGGCTCTGGGCTGATGGCTCAGAGCCTGGAGCCTGCTTCCGATTCTGTGTCTCCCTCTCTCTCTGCCCCTCCCCCGTTCATACTCTGTCTCAAAAATAAATAAATGTTAAAAAAAAAATTAAAAAAAAGAAAAAAAATCAGTAAAACTAATTAATATCTAAGCCAAACCTCTAGCCTATATGTAAATGCCTTAGATATTTATTAATTACACACATATACACATGGACATATATATATATATATATGAGAAAATATATTAATGTAATACAAATTACATTAATATGGGATTAACACAAATTACAAATGCCAGGAATGAAAGAGGGGACTTCACTACAGATTCTACGAACACTAAAGGTAAATACCTTATGAATAATTTGACCTCAATAAATTCACCAAATCAGATGAAATGGACCATCTATGAAATATTTAAAATAACAGAAGAATTCATTAAAGAAGAATTAACAACCCTGTATATATTAAATAAATCAAATGCATTATTAAATAACTTCTCCTAAAGAAACTGCAGATCAGAGGATTTAACTGGTGAATTCTACAGAATATTTGAGGAAGAATGATACTAATTGTAGACAACCTCTACTAGAACCCTTCGCAACTCATTTTGTGAGGACACCGTTAGCTTAATGCCAGTCAGAGAGTACAAGAAAAGAAAAATTGTAGACCAATATTCCTCACAAATGTGAACACACAAATTCTCTATCAATTTAGTAAGTAAAATTCAGCAGTGTATTAAAAAGATAATAAATCTGGACAATATGGGATTTATTCTAGGAATGCAAAATTGGTTCAACATTTAAAAACCAATCAGCATAAATCATCCTATCAACAGAATTAAATATAAATGATTATCTTGATACATTCAGACAAATTTTTGACAAATTTCAACACATGTACATTATACAAACTTTCAGCATCTAGGAATATAAGGAAACTTTCAACTTATAGAAGTTCTTCTCTAGGAAACACATTTACCTTGTACTTAATGGTGAGAGACTGAATAGTTCTCTCCTAAAATCATAAGGCAATGATGTTCATTTTCACAGCTTCTGTTTAACATTGTACTGAAAGTCCTACCCAGTCAAATAATGTAAGAAAAACAAATAAAAGTCATAAAGGTTGAAGACAAGAAATAACACTGGAGGGAGGATGGGAGAGGATAACATGAAAAACTGTATGGAAAGCCCTAAATAATCTGGGGGGAAAAACCCAACTCACTTATACTAATAAGTGGGTTTTTGCAGATTTCAAGACAAAAGATCAATCAAAACATAAAGGCATATATAGATATTGGCAAAAATAATTTAAAAGTGGCAGAAAAAATTGATAATAGCATTAATAAAATATACTCAGCTATAAATCTAAAGAAAATATGTAAAAACTTTATGCTTAGAACTACTAAATATTGACTACAAAATATTGATGAAGTTAATTAAACTAGACCCAAATGAATAGAAAAGTATCTACTGAGTTAATGGACAGGAAATTCAATATTGTTAAGTTAGCAATTTTCCCAATTAAATATATAGAGTTGGTGCTATTGCAATTAAAATATCAGCAGGGTTTTTGTAGACATTGATAAGCCAATATGAAATTTTGTAAGGAAATGTGTATGACCTACATTAACCAAACAGCTTCAAAACAAACATATAATGAAGTACAGTAATCAAGTTAGTACAGAATCGGCAAGGAGATAGACATATAGATCAATAAAAGAGAATATAGTGCCCAAGAATAGATCCATACAAAAATGTTCAATATATTTTTACAAAGAGAAAGATCCCAGTGTAATTCATTGGGAAAGTAATAGTCTTTTTAGAAATGGTACTAGATAAATTATATATTCATATAAAAATGAACTTTGACTCATATTTTACACCATATATAAAATCCAATATTAGATGGATAATAGACCTAACTGTAAAACCTAAAACTATAAAGTTTCTTTAAGAAAACATGGGAGAAAATCTTTGTGACATTGGATTAAGAAATGATTTCTTCCATATGAGACAAAAAATATGTAAAAACCCTAACCATTTGGACTCTGTTAAAATTTAATACTATGCTCTTCTAAAAACATCATTAAGAAAATGTAAAGTCAAGGGTCGCCTGGGTGGCTCAGCTGGTTAAGCATCTGACTTCAGCTCAGTTCATGATCTCACGGTTTGTGACTTTGAGCCCTGCAACGAGTTCACTGCTGTCAGTACAGAGCCTGCTTCAGATCCTCTGTTCCCTCTCTGTGCCCCACCCCCACTGGTTCTGTCTCTCTCTCAAAATAAATAAATTAACTTAAAAAAAAAAAGAATGAAAATGAAAAGGCAAGTCACAGACTGGGAGAAAATAATTGCCAAACACATTTTTGATAAAGAACTTGTATCCAGAATATATGCAGACAATGTATAAGTTAACCAAAAATTAGTTAAAGTGAAGTAATAGATTTGAATGGATGTCTCATCAAAAAAGAGATAAGTACAGGGCGCCTGGGTGGCTCAGTCACTTGAGCGTCCGACTTCTGCTCAGGTCATGATCTCGCAGTTCGTTGGTTCGAGCACCGCATCGAGCTCTGTGCTGATGGCTCAGAGCCTGGAGCCTGCTTCCGATTCTATGTCTCTCTCTCTCTCTCTGCCTCTCCCTCATTCTCATTCTGTCTCTCTCTGCCTTTCAAAAAATGAATAAATGTTAAAAAAATTAAAGAAGATAAATGACAGATAAGATTATAGAAGTCTGTTCATATCATTAGTTATTTAGTAAATGCAAATTAAACCACTATGAGATATAATGACATACTTACTGGGTGGTTAATATACAAAAAGCAGAAAGTACAAAACTGACAAATCATATCAACATGAAATATTGTACATTGCTGGTGGGAATGCAAAATGTGCCACCATTCTGGGAAAGAACATGGCAGTGTCTTATCAATTTGTACTTACCTGAAATCTTCTTCTAATCATTTACCCAAGAGAAAGGAAAACACATGTTCACATAAAGGCTTGTATGTAAATATTTATAACAGCTTTTTTCCCACAATAATCCCAGACTGAAAACAACTCAAATAGTTGTCAATTTGGTATTATTTAAAGATATATCACAGTCCATGCATGCTTATTACAACTCAGAAAAAAATAATAATAATGAATCACTAGCATAAGCAACAACAGGACTAAATATCAAAACTATGGTAAGTGAAATAAATTAGGCAAAAAATGTCTACACACTACAGAGTACATGACTTTTTGGAGAAGGGATATTACAGGGACAGAAATCAGGACGGTGATCACCAATGATTGCCTGACTTTGGCAATGATGGGGAGTTGAGTGCAAACTGCCATGAGGGACATTTGGGATGATAAAAATGTTTCCTATTTCAGTTGGGGTGGTGGTTACATCACTGTATAAATGTATCAAAATAAACTGTACACACTAATAGATAGTGAATTTTGTTGAGTATAAAATAAACCTCAGTAAACCATAGAAACAGTAAATCGAGTCTCACTAGAGTTGAAGTCATACATATCACTGAATAATCCTAAGGAAAGTTTGCAAATATTAGGGAGAGAATCTAGAACAAAAGTTGGACCCTTTATGTTTCTTATATTATTAGCTTGATTAAGGGATCTCTTAATTTTTTTGAATATAAATGTTACATTTGCTTCAATTGGAATAATTAATTTCTATACAAAGAAGTAGAATATAGTTTTATCTTCCTAATTTCAAGCAAAAACAGCTCAAAGAAACACATTTCCCTTGTCTTATTTACTTTAATTACAAAACTAATATATTTCTTAAAAATTAATTAAACAAAATAATGGAAATTAAAAATAAAATACCCCCGATATCCCTTTAAAATAATACACCTCCCATTATCTCTTAGAAGTGTTCATTGTAGCTGTGCCTGGGTGGCTTAGTCAGTTAAGCATCTGACTTGTGATCTCAGCTCAGGTCTTGATCACGGGGTCATGAGTTCAAGCCCCACATTGGCCTCCACACTGAGTGTGAAGCCTACTTAAAAGATAAAAAAAGAAAAGACTGTTCATTGTAGAGACATGTAAACAGTAATTTTGGACATCTAACTCCAAGTCTGATCTCTACAAGTAAAAATTAAGTTGCAAGTGTTAGGTATATCCTGTAAACTATGTTAAATTTAATTTGTTCAGATGAAGTTGGTAAACTTGTTAAATATACCTACATCTGACAAACCTAGAAGCATAAATAACGGTTGTGTGGCAGAACTGAACGTCCATAACTTTGATTTCTCAGAGTTCATACGGACATTCAGGCTTTCAAGGTGGTAAGTCTCTTCTGTGCTCATCAGCAATTCTTTTGTACCTATGTCCTTCAAGTCAACTAGACTATTGTCTGTGTGTATTTGAGCTTAACTTATTGCATGTAACCCACAAACGTGACACTACTTTTGTATTAAATAATAGCCCTCAGAGTTAACCATTATTAAAGTTTAGAAATAAAGATTTCTAGGAAAAATACAATGATTAAGCAATCTGAAAACTTTGAATAAAACTGAGCTAAAGCTGAATTTTAATCTGATATGTCTGGGAAAAAATAATTGCTGCTCTGCACATCAAAATATTAATGAAACACAAACATTGTAATTTTTTGTATGCATAGAGATTTTGTTCATGCTAATGACAATTGTAATTAATCATCAGAACTTTCATTTAAACAGTTAGAAATTGACCACGATATTTTGCCAAAACAGTTATTATTTAAAAATAACTAAGTAATAGGTTTTGACTCTGGAATATGAACTAATTTTAATAGTAATTTCATTCATTAGACATGGAAGCTTCATATGTCCAGATATTCAATGTACTTCTAAATTATATATTTTATAATGCCCTTCTCAAGAGAAATCCTTTTTGTTTGTGAGATTTAGCCTTGACTGTTTTGCTTTAATTATAGATTGATTTTGTCCTCCCTATAACATTTCAGCGATGTTATATAAGTAGTATTTCATCTGATGTCATATAAATTAATACATTCACTTCCAAATACATGTATGGAGATTCCCTATTTTTCACTCATACTGAGATCTTCTGAAACCATGGCCTCAGTCTCTCATTATGCCAGGAAAAAGCCCTCTAGGTTACATGCTACTCTGTAGCTTTACCTCTGTTTCACAGCGTTCTTGGCTCTGGAAATGTTCAGATACTTTCTGCGCTTACCTGAATCTATCACTAAGCCCAATCTGTTCCTAACACCCCACACAGCCATCTGGAGATCCTATAGTCTCAAATTTGGAACAGAGGACAGAGGAAGATGCACGTCATGCCACCGGCATCTAATACTCATGTTAGGTTACTTTCAAATCTCTTCTTTAAAGAGCAGTGGTAATGGTAGAGGGCTGTGGAATGGCTACTTGTGCCTGATCTTTTCTTCTGCATATTTCATTTGATTTTCTTTTGCTTGAGCTGTATCTTTTCAGGGGAATGTTTATTTTTCAAATGTAAAGTTGTGAATTAGACATCTTTGGTCCAACAGTTACCCCAGGACCACTCCCCTCCCTGGGGTAATGTCAGACTCATATCTCATAAACCAAAATAAGGAAATAATATAAAGTTAATATGGAAGTTGGGACAGAAATGAACAAAATTGGCATCTGTTAATAATTCACATATTATCCTAACATATACTGTTCTTTTCTTATACATTTTTGTGGAATTCATTATTGAGACATTTTTTTATGAGAGTCCCACTTTGTGTTTTAGATCAAACATATTTTTTAGTGTACCCTTATTCATTACACATAATACTTTTATTAAGCCACGAAGCTAAAATTATAGCATGTCATTGGTTTTGATAATAGTTCTTGAAAATATAATGAGACTATAAAACATTGAAATAATAGTATTTTCATTATATTTTAGAAAAGACTTAATCTAGTACTCTACAGTGTGAAGGATTTAAATCAGATATATAAAAGAAGTAGTAAAATGGTATTGAACACTATCTATGTGTTCCATAAATTATTTGGTTATGATTTTTTAAGTCAAATATGTAAAAGTATCCCATGTTGTACATGAGTGTATTCTACAGAAGACTTTATATCTCCCAGTAGGCTCATTATAAGGACTGGCACTAAGAATTAGAAAAGAAGGTAAAACAGGCAAATCTCAGAAAAATAATACTTTCTTTGGTTAAATAATAATTAAATCACTAGGAATGAGATTAGCTAACAGCATGAAAACCTCCCAGAAGAAGCTTGCCTAAAATGGATTTAGAAATATTCAAGTTGCCTCCCTGGATGCTGTCATTGAAGTAGTCAAATTAAAATGAACCAGTATTAAAAAAAACAATTACTTTGTCAGATATGTTATTAAATAACACAAATTATGTAACATGATTTTTGTGATGACAAATGCAGCAGTCTCCAAGCTATTGAAGTTGTTGGGAAAACTGATGATTTCTAGATCAATAGATTTCTTAGATAAAGCAAACTGAATCACCATTAACCTACCCTACCCGTTAGAAAAAAAGTAAACAAAGAGGGTCTCAGAATAATACAATAAATGGCAAACAAATAAAACTAAAGTTATAAAATCACCACATTTTTCTCTAGTAAATCAGATCAGGTGAGTAGAAGCAGGATAGATATTTTTAAATGTTTTTATTTATTTGTTCCTTTAGACATTCCTCCTTTCAGTATCTACTTACTGTATCATTTTACTTTCACATTAGAACTTGGTAGGAAGGTAATGAGTCAGTAACAGGAATAAAAGAAGAAAAGAATTAGTAGTTTGGGTAACATCTTTCCACATCATTCCAGTGCTTTATTGACATGAAACAATTTTGTCATATTTATTTGCTATTTGGATTCCTCTATGTTTCCAGCATATGGGAGATGTAATAAAATTTTTGGTTATACCAATTTACTGTGCTAGAGAAATTAAATTTTAACATTAATATCTATGAACCTTAAAAAAATTGGAGAATGATTTTTTTAATCTCTTCACAGTATATTTTTGCAATCATATTACCCTAAGATAGTATGCCCTATAATAGATAATTAAATTACTTAAATAAAGCAATGTGCAGACATTTACCTTTGTTGTTGTTGTCACTTAAGAGAGAATTCCTACGAATTCTATATGTATAGAGATCTCCGCAAGTTAGTATGTACAGTTTTAAATATACATTTGTGTGTGGATAACATAGGTACAAATTGGTACAAGCAGAAAAATAGTTGGAAAGATAATTTCTCTTTCTTTTACAGTGTTTATTTAAAATTCACTTTGTAGTCAAGGCACATAAGATACTTTGATTTGAAGAGGTTTCCTTTTGAAGGTGACAAGCTCGCTTTCACTAAAACATTAATCCTCTGGCTATTTATCAGAGACTAGAGACTGTAAGGACATTGGAGACTAGAAATATTATACTCAGAGAATAAAGAAAATCCTAGTGCTTCTTGAACTCAAGGGTTTTCATATTACACAAAAGCATTTGGAAAGTATATATTTGGAATGAAAATGGAAGTGTGAGCCCTCATCATTTATATTAAACATATTAGAGAAAGCTATCATTTAGTGGATTTCTCTTTAAATGTTTTTTTTTTAAAGCTCAAGAAACCGCACACACATACACACACACATGATTAAGTGCAAAGGACAGTTTTAATAGCTATGGCAAAAGGAAATATGATTTAAAAGACTTTAGCCCTATCATTTCTTTTGGTATCACTAAGTTGGTCCTGTAGGCAAAGTAATGAGAATAGCAGAGTACATAATGGAGGAACTCTTCCAGAAAGGCAATTCAGAGAATATTGGATAGATTAGTGTACAGTGGTCAGATAAGTTCCTCACATCTTGATTCCTCCCTAACTATGTATGTACCAGAACTATGAGAGATTTCAGGAGAACACACAAAATGTAATGTCAAGAAGCCAATATATTCATGAGGAAATACATAATATAGTCCTTATGAAACAGGTTTTCAGAGTTGTGGCTTTTAGACGTTTGAAGGTAGAGACCGTCTAATTCAGTTGTATCATCTTTACCACATTTACTAATGAGAATGCAGAAATCTATAATGGTGTATTACGCAAGATCTCACAGGATGTAAATAGTAGTGGCTGCTATATGGAAGAGGTACTGGCTTGACAGTCAAGGGAACTGAATGTTAATTTACTAAATTAACCTTATTAAATAAAATACCTTAGCTCACCTTTTATTTCATAGTTATAAAATTAAGATGGTTGGACTAAAATGTAAAATTAAAAGGAATAAGCAAAACATATATCAACATGTCTAAATATTGAAAGTAAATTCAGAACAGCACATACAGTCTGAACTATTTATATGCATTTAAAGCACAGGTCACATCATTATGTATTGTCTATGGCTAGATATATGAATGTAAAAGTAAAAATGGACTAGATGAATATACACCAAAATCATACTAGTGGTTGCTTCTGAGACAAGGCTAAGAATATATGTTTGGAGCATGTGGTCTGAAAAAAAAAAAAGAAAGAAAAAAGAAAAGAAAAACCTACCTGTATCTGGGTGTGGTTTTTCTGACTGTAAAATGGATATAATAATATTATGTGCATATAAGTTTGCTGTGAATAGTAAATGAGTAAACACAGTAAAGTGTTTAGAACAAGTGATTGGGATACAGTAAGATATTGTTATCATTATCATTAACATTTTATAATTGGGACATCAGATCTATCTCTTGAGCTAATGATATTCATATACATTCCAGGTCAATCCTCCTTCATATACAATCCAGGTAAATAGAAAGCAACACGGGAGACAGGAACAAGTTTACTTCCAGTTTTGACACAATCAAAGCTTCATTTATTAAATCATTGCAGTAAAGATTGACAGGAAAATGCCTGTGTATCATTGATGATCTTTATAACATCATTTATTATTGACTATTCTAAAATAACATAAATTTTATATACATAGAATATCACATATATATACAGCAAGTTTTGTCAAATGTGTGTCAATTTTTTTATAAAATGTTTTTAGTATATATTATAATTTTCTTCATACAACACAGTCAGTTATTTAATATCTGTTTGTGGCATTAATTAATTACCACAAAGTTCATTATACTTTCTAATTATCTTTTAACTGTATTTTCAATAACCAGGTATTTTTCAATAAAGTATATATTATAATGTTACTTTGAAATAATATTCTCTCCTTGTATAATTTGTAATGAATAAATCATTGGCATTTATTTAAATATTATATTTAAATTCATCATTTCCATCCTCTAATATTTTAACTATACTTGTTCTTTTTATGTTTACAACAGATATATTGATTGGAAGTAATTGAAAATATATACTCTAAAGAAACCTGTTTCAATGTTGCAATAATTTAGAATTCTAGTCTATCAGTAAACATATGGAAATATTATTTGCATTTCTTGGTTATAATTTAGACATGTGTCTAATCAAATGAAGAAATTTTCAGGTTAATTTTTAAGATTAAATTTAAATCTAATCAAGCAATGGTATCTTGATTCCTCAACAAATGATATTATGGACTCCAGAGCAATTATTTCAGTGTGGCACACAAATTAACAGTAGTTTAAATAATATATGCACCAATTCACATGGAGCAAAAGCAATAATTTTATTTTATAGCTCCAAGGAATTGAATTTTAATGATCACTAAACTTTTAAGAAACTCTAAAATCTCACAATAAAAGTTTAAGTATTTTTCCTGTTACTAATATTGAACAATATAGAGATTTTCTGGTTTGAGTCAAACTTTATGTCGTAGAATGGTGGTTCTGACTCATACCTTTTTGAATAAATTTAGAAAATAAAAATAAATTACTTAAAATAAATTTTGCTATAATCTTCATTGCCATGATTCATCAAATTAAGACAAATTGTGGGGGCACCTGGCTCAGGGTAGATCATGCTACTTTTGATCTCAGAGTTGTAAGTGTGAGCCCATTGTTAAGTATAGAGATTATTTAAAAATAATAAGACAACATTGTGGTCCCTAGAGTCAGATAATTCATCCTTATATCCTTAATATTAGCATGTATCTTAGTGCACTGAAGACATTAAACAAAAGCCTATTGAATATGAATGAGTGGAAAGATTGATGCTTTTCAGATTTATATCTCTGAATTGTCCTTACTTTAAGTGGAGAATTTAAAACAAGAGAGACAAAACTCTAAATTTTAATGGAAGACAAAAGAAATGGTGGGATTGGATGATCAGGTCCATCTTTGGTCCAATTACTTTCAGCTATTCTCCACATAAATCCTGAATTTTTCTCCATACCTGGCAACATATGAAGGACTATGGATGCTAGAAAAGGTATAGAAACATAGAAATATTCTATGTTTCATCAGCTTGCTATTTTTAAAATAAATTATTATTTTTTTAATTAAAAATGTGTCTATCCATCGATAATTTATCTATATAACAATAATTTGGATATTTAGTCTTTTGAATTTGGGCACCTAAAACTATCCCTTTCAAATTCTAGACTTTGTATTTTATGTAAATCCTGCTAGAAATGTATATGATTTCTTTATTTTTAATAATTATGGGTTTTGAGGGACGCCTGGGTGACTCAGTTGGTTAAGCGTCCAGCTTTGGCTCAGGTCATGATCACACAGTTCATGAGTTTGAGTCCCACATCAGGCTCTGTGCTGACAGCTCAGAGTCTGGAGCCTGCTTCTGATTCTGTGTCTCCCTCTCCCTCTGCCCTTCCCCAGCTCTCTCTCTCTCTCTCTCACTCTCTCTCTCTCTGTCTCTCTCTCTCTCTCAAAAATGAATAAACTTAAAAAAATAATAATTATGGGTTTTGAGGCCTATTTATTTCAGATGTTCATACATATGAGAAGTTTAGCACTTATTGCTTGTAGAATAAATCTTGAATTATTCAAATAATGCCAAAATTCACAAAAGTAACATCATGAACTCCATATCCTTTAAACCAAAAAAAAAAAAAAAAAAACCATACTGGACAGTTTAGACCAGTTGCACAGGACTCATTTAAACAACATAGAAAAATTTTATATATATCTTATATATGTGAGATCAACAAAGAAACATAGTCTTCCAAACTCCTACCTACTCCCAGATACAGTGAAATATTGCTCTTATCACAAAAACGTATTTCCAAGTTTATAAGACATCAAAGTTCACTGGGTCTTTGGAAAGAATAAATATTGTCTAGGAAAAAAATAGCTATATACTCTCAAGTCCATGAATAGGAACCTCCTTTTTGAAAAAGCTGCTGTCCTTTTGATTCCAAACAAATGAAGATTCCTGCAGATGGTTTTTCAGAACTGCAAGGGTTAGGAATGTGAAACTATATACATTTTGCAACTCTTTGGCAATAAAATAAATAACAGATATGTATCTAGAGAAAAAAAAAACCTCCATATACTTGCATATATATTTTTAATGCCGTGTTTGCCATAGATTCATGTTGGGATTGGTAAATTGCTTCTCCAGAAAGAATGGACACTGCATCATGTCTATAAATTGGCAGATTAAAGGGGGCCCCTGGGTGGCGCAGTCCGTTAAGCGTCCGACTTCAGCCAGGTCACCAGGTCACGATCTCGCGGTCCGTGAGTTCGAGCCCCGCGTGGGCTCTGGGCTGATGGCTCAGAGCCTGGAGCCTGTTTCTGATTCTGTGTCTCCCTCTCTCTCTGCCCCTCCCCCGTTCATGCTTTGTCTCTCTCTGTCCCAAAAATAAATAAACGTTGAAAAAAAATTTTTTTAAATAAATAAATAAATTGGCAGATTATGTGGTTACTTTCATGGCTTAATTTGGGAAGTATCAGAAGACTTACTAAATACGGAGCTGTACCTTGTAACCTGAAATCCCTACCGTTAGTCTGGCCTATCAATATGTTTTTGTTGGTTTTTTGTTTGTTTGTTTGTTTTGTTTTATTTTGCTTTTTACCCTTTCCCCCATGCTCTGTCACTTTGAATGGTAATGATACAAAGTGGAATCATTGTTTCAAAAAGTCCTTATTGAAAACTATTACATGCTGTCTGGACAAAAAACTAAAATATTCAATTTAACCTGATTTTATGTTAAAATATAGACCATTTATATATATATATATATATATATATATATATATACACACACACATATATATATACATACACACATACATATATATGTATACATATACATACATATACATACCTGATTTTATGTTAAAATATAGACCATTAATATATATATACACACATATATATGTGTATATATATATTAGTTATGTAAAAGAAATTCTAACTTATTTTCCTTCCAAAAGTATTACTTTGATGCCAGGATATATGGTTAATATACAAAAGTCAATTGTATTTTTACATGCTGCCAACAAATAATTAAAAACATTATTTTAAAATGATGTTTGCAATGTCATAAAAAACATATAATATTATGAATAAATTAATTGAACATGTTGATATTTCTAAATTGACAACTGCAAAATATTGACAAGAGAAATGAAAGAACATCTAAATAAATATAGAGGGGAACTGGCTGGCTCAGTCAGAAGAGCAAGTAACTCTTGAATTCAGGGTTGTAAGTTCAAGCCCCATGTTGGGCATGGAGCTTACTTAGAGAAAGAAAGAGAAAGAAAGAATGAAAGAAAGAAAGAAAGAAAGAAAAGAAAGAAAGAAGGAAAGAAAGAAAGAAAGAAAGAAGAAAGGGATGGAGGGAGGGAGGGAAGGAAGGAAGGGAGGAAGGAAAGAAAGAAGAAAGGAAGGAATAAAGTGTATCGTGTTTATGAATTGGAACAAAAGGAAGGAAGGAAAAACAAAGAACAATATTGTTGATTTAAGCCCAATCACATTGATAGTCACATAAAATGTCAGTGGCCCAAACAAGCCAATTAAAGGCAAAGATTATTTGGTTGGATAAATAATAAGACTGAGGGTCATAAATCTGAAAACAGCTTTAGTGAGAGGTTCCAGCTCATGGTCTTTTATGGGATGGCAGTCACGTGATTGTCCAGTGCCTGAAAGGCTTCATGGGGGCTGGAAGATCCATTTGTTGGCAGGACCACCCAGTTCCTCACTACTTGGATCTTTTCACAATGCTGACTGAGTGTCCTTGAGATAAAGCAACTAGCTTCTCCAGAATGAGTTATTTAAAGAAGACAACAAGGAGGAAACTGAAGTGCCTTTTAGAACCTTATTTTTGAAGTCTTATGTTACTGTGTCTGCTTTATTCAATTTGCTAAAAGTGAATCCTTAAGTCTAACCTTAACTAAAGGGGAAGAGAAAGATGCTTCAACTGTTGAAGGAAGGAATATCAAATAATCTATTGCCATATTTTAAATCACTACATACAGCTATGTGCTGTCTACAAGAAACTAAAAATAAAGCCACATATAGGTTAAAAAGAAAAAGAAAAATAAATACCATGCTAGTGCTAATAAAAACAGCTGAAGTGGCTACATTAACGAAAAGTAAAATTTAAGTCAAGAAATATCAGAAATGAAGATAGTTATTTCATAATGATAATGAAGTTAGTTTGTCAAGAGGCCATAATGATTATATTAAGAGAGCTACCATAATCCTATAAACTTAATAAGAGAACTTCAAAATATAGGAGACAAACAATAAAGAAAGCTAAAAAGAGAAACAGACAAATCCACAATTACAGTTAGAATTTTCAATACCTTCTCTCTCAAGAACTGATAGAATGATTAACAAAGAGCAACTTGAAAAAAAAATCTATGAAATACCCAGACCTAACTGGCATTTCTAGAAAACTTCACCCAACAGTAGTTCTTTCCAAGCATACATGGAATACATACCAAGATACACATTATTCTGGTACAAAAACAAAACAGAACAAAAACCAGTATGTCTCCATAGATTTAAAAGAAATAAAATGCATCTGGATTGTAAAGAAAACAAAACTTTCTTTATTTAGAGATTATATGATCATATATATAGAATATCCAAGGGAATCTACTCCTGCAACAACAACAACACCAACAACAAGCTGCAAGAACTAGTAATTGATAGCAAGGCCACAGAATACTATAAAATATACAAAAGACATGTTTTCATATATTAGCATTGAACAACCAGAAAGTAAAATAAGTGCAGTATTGCCTTCAAAATATGAACTAATTAGAGATAAATTGAATAATGGGTGTGCAAGATCTACACAGTGAAAGCTGAGAGATTGATGAACTAATTAATGGAGAGACTGTATTCACATATTCTGCAAAAACTGAAATCTGAGTAAATGTAATAAATTATGCCTCAATTAAGTTGATTTTTTATTGACATATAATTTATATTCTTTAAACATTATCCTTTTCAGGTGCAAACCAGTGGGTTTTGTTATAATAAGCAATGTTTTGAAGCCATCATGATTTGCTAATTCAAGAATATTTTCATCACCCTAAAATGAAATCACAGCCTATTAGCAATCACCCCCATTCTTCCCTCCCTCTAAATCCTGGCAGCAAATACCCAACTTTCTGTCTCCAGAGGTTTGCCTATTCTGGACTACCATACACGTGGAATCATGTGAGCTTTTGTGTCTGGGTAGTTTCACTTAGCATAATATTTTCAATATTCATCTATGTTTTAGTGTATGTTTTATTCCCTGCATAGGGAAATACTATTCTATTAAATGGATATGCCACAATTTTGTTTATCCATTCATCAGCTGATGGACATTTGAGTTGTTTCTACTCTTTATCCATTAAGAATAGCTATTATGAACATTTGGGTACAGTTTTTTTTTTGAATATTTATTTTGAGAGAGACAGAGACAGAATGAGTGGGGAGGGGCAGAGAGAGGAGAGACAGAATCCCAAGCAGGCTCCATGCCTGATGCGGGGCTTGAACTCATGAAACCGTGAATTCATGACCTGTGCTGAAACCAAGAGTCTGATGCTTGACCAACTGAGCCACCCACGTGCCCCTAAGTTTTGTTGTGAACATATGTTTTCAGTTCTTGGGGGTACATACCAAATAACATAGTGAGTAGGTTTAACTTTTGAAGAACTGTCACACGGTTTCCACAATAGCTGTACCATTCTACAGTCCCACCAGCAATGTAAGAGAGTGCCATTGTCAAGGTTCTCTTCAAAACCTGCTATGGTGTTTATTTATTACCGCCCTCCTAACAAGTATGAAGTGGTATTTAATAGTTTTGCTTTGCATTTCCCTAATGATTAATGATATTGAGCATTTTTTATGTGCTAATTAGCCATTGGTGTATCTTCATAGGAGAAGTGACTTCAAATTCTTTGGCCATTTTTTAACTAACTGAAGTCCAGTCCTGTACTTTTATTTGTGAATAGAAAGTTTTTAGTTACTGACTCAATCCATTTAATTATTACATGTCTGTTACCAATTGGTCAATTTCATGTAAGTTATCTAATTTTTTGCCTTACAATTGTTTTTAGTATTTCCTTATAATTGATTTTAAGTCTATAAATTCTGTTGTAATGTTCCCTCTTTCATTTCTAATTTTAGTACTTTGAGTCTTGTTTTTTTGTGCTGTCAAGCTAACAGTATGTCAATTTTTGGAACTTTCAAAGAACACCTTTTAGTTTTGTTTTCTCTACTGCTTTTGGATTTTCTATCATTTATTTTTGCTCCGTTGTATTTGGTTTAGTTTGCTCATCTTTTCTTGTTTCTTTAGTTGTAAAATTAGGTTATTAATTTAATCTTTTTAAAATATAGTCATTTATAGATACATATTTTCCTATAAACACAGCTATAGCTTCATCCTATAAATTTTAGTTTGTTTTATTTTTGTTTTACTTATCTTGAATTATTTTAATTTCCATTGTGATTTATCCCTTGTGTCATTGCTAAATTTATGAATTTGCTATTTAATTTTGATATATTTGTAAATTTCCCAAATTTCCTTTTGTTATTGACTTTTAAATTTTTTTTCAATTTAGATTTTAGTTAGTTATCATACGGTGCAATATTGGTTTTAGGAGTAGAATTCAGTGAATCGTCACTTACATACAACACCCAGTGCTCATCACAAGTGCCCTCCTTAATACCATCACCCATCCAGCCCATCTCACACCTACCTCCCTCCATCAATCCTTAGTTTGTTGTCTTTAACAATAGCCAAAATATGGAGAGAGCCCAAATGTTATTGACTTCTGATTTAATTCCACTGTGGTCAGCTAAGATATCTTGTATTATTTCAGTCATTTACAATTTACTGGGACATACTTTATTAATGGTCACCCTGTGGATTACAATTAATCTCTTAATTTATAACAATGTAGTTCTGATTAATTCCAACTTAACCCCAATAATAGGCAAAATCTTTGTTCCTATAATAGCTGTTTGCTCCTTCTCCTTTGTACTATTATTGTCATACAAATTACATCTTTATACATTATGTGCCCTTTAATATAGATTTATAATTGATGCTTTAGGCAATTGTCTTCTCAGTCATACAGGAGGAATGTTACAAACAAAAACGTATTTCTATCAGTGTAGTTAACCATTATCATTGACTTTTATTTCTTCATGTGGATTCAAGTTACTGTTAAATACTTTTCCATTCAACCTGAAGGACCCCATTTAAGATTTCTTATAGAGAATGTGTTTGCAAATAATTCTTGCTGCTTTCAAGATTCGTTGTCTTGTTTTTTTGACAGTTTGGTCATGGTATGTCTTGGTGTGGATCTCTTTGAGTTTATCTTACTTGAAATTTGTTGAGGTTCTCTGGTGTGTGGATCCATATATTTTGGTAAATTTGAGATAGTTTGGGACATTATTTCATCAAACATTTTTCCTTATTTTGAACACCTCAATTTCCTGGACTCCGTGTTTGATGTACTTGATTGTATACCAGAATTTCTGAGTATCTGTTCTTTTTTCTTTATTCTCCTTTCTTTCTGTCCCTTAGACGTGATATTCTCAATTAACCCTATTTTCAAATTTTCCGATTCTTTCCTCTACCTTCTCAAATCTGATGTAGTGGTCCTCCAGTGAATTTTTCATTGAAATTATTGTAGTTTTTAACTCCAGAATCTTACTTGGTTCTTTTATTTATAATTTTTATCTGTTTATTCTCCATTTGGTTAGACATTATACTCATACTATCCTTTAGTTTTTAAAACATGATTCCTTTTACTTATAGGAACATATTTAAACTAGCTGAGTGAAAATCTCTAGTAAATCTGACATCTGGGCTTCCTCAGGGACAGATTCTATTGTGATACCCCCCTCCCTTTTTTAATGTTTATTTATTTATTTTGAAAGAGAGAGAGAGAGAGCACATGCAGGCAGACGTGAGTTGGGGGAGGGTCAGAGAGAGAAAGAGGGAGAGAGAAAGAATCCCAAGCAGGCTCCGCACTCAGTACAGAGTCCCATGCTGGATTCTGTCTCACGAACTGTGAGATAATGACCTGAGCTGAAATCAAGAGTCAGACATTTAACTGACTGAGCCACGGAGGCTCCCCAGTTTTCCGCCTTTGTTTGAGCCATACTTTGTAGATTCTTTGCATGGTGTATAACTTTTTGTTGAAAACTAAACATTGTAAATAATACCATAGGCAATTCTGGATATCAGATTTTCCCACCCCTCTCCACCCATGCTCCCAAGTAGGCTGACTGTGGATGTTTGTTGTAGTTTTGTTTTGTTTTGTTTTGTTGTTTCTTTATTTAATGAGTTTTATAAACTAATTATGTATTCTGTAAGTTTCTTTTCTTTGTCATCTGTAGCTCTAGAGTCTCTGTTTAGTCAGCTTAGTAGTCAGCTAATAACTGGACAAAGACTTCCTAAAATTGTTGAAAAACACATCTCTGTATTTGCTGAGAAGTTCTTTGTTCACATTGGAGGCACACCTTTAACCTCACTTAGTCAGTTGACATCTTCAACTTAGGCTTCATTTCTGCATGTGAGAGCCTCAAGAGTAGACAGAGGTAAGAGCATAGGGCCTTCTCAGGTCTTCAGGTCTTTCTTGAGCATATACATAACTCTGGGTGTGTGCACAACAGTATGCATATCTGTGGTCTTTCAGGGCCTCGGATTCATATAAGAGCTTGTCAAAGCCTTTATGGACATCTCATTCCTCAACTTTTTATTTGAAGCTTTTTAGTTAGCCTATTTTCTGCTTCACCTGTTATCTACTGTCTCAAGCAGCTGCAAATTTAAATAATTGTCTCTGTTTGCTTTCAGTAACACACCAAATGAAAATACTTTTCCCCTCACATGTCTTTCAGAACTCCTTTATTCCTCTGTAAAGCATTCATGACATTCACCTATTCCTTTTATGATACTTCACTGCCCAAGAAAACTTTGGTGAAGAGAAACCCTTTAGGGGTCTGATCTATCCTCCATAAAGAACCAGGCTTAGATCTGTCTCTTTTGGCAACTTCCCTCCTCTGCATATCCTGAACCTAAAACAATTAAGTCCAGAAATAACCATGTGGCAAGAAATTATTGGTTTTCCTCAAATTTTATCCCACTTCATTTCCTGCAACTCCTGTTCCATTTCTTAGCTCCAATAAAGAATGGATTTTCTCAGAAAAATTTAAAATGTAAAAAATAATGTATATGTTCTCCCTCAAGGCTATTTAGTTCTTGTGAGATTAAATTTGGAAGGAGGCAAATCAGAGTTCCTAGGAAATTCACAAAAAAAAAATGTCTATGTGTTATTGCCAAAATTGATATATATCTTCCCTGTGACAAGAAAACATTCTCAGAATCTCCAAGTTGGAGTCGTTTCTACAGTCCAGTATACTTATATTCTCTGGCTTCAGTTCTTTGCCATCATGAAATAATTTCAATAGTAGAACAACTACTCCTTTTCTGTGCAGCTGTAAAAATGGTGTGGTTTCATTTTATCTTTATCTTTGAAATAATCTTTGGAAATAAGACACATTAAACAACAAATAAAATAAACACTCCTCTTTTTAAAGCAAATATGATCCAAGCACCTAACACATACTAAGTGTCTGTCCAGGTACTAGAAACAATAGTTTTTCAGAAATAAATTTCATGGTATAGATTTTAAAATATGCACGGAGATTTCAGAAATGGGGATATCAAAAAAAGCTAGAGCAGTCTGGAAAAACAAATGAGTACATAAGAGAAGGAAATGAAGTGAGCATTAAAGAATGAGTAGGATTTAAGAAAGCAGAAGGAATTCAGAAGAGCAGTCATGCCCTAGAGTCAGATCATCAAGTCAGTCAAATAAATCCCAAACTATCAAGGCAGACAGACCCAATGTTTCTTTCTAAGGTAAATGTTGAGAATGCATAACTGCTGCTTCAGGCTGGTTAAAAGGCTGGCTTTATGGAATGGTATTCTGTCATCCCTCTAAAATGGATGAGAAATTGAGCAACATAAAAGTGTTTTCTTGATCAAAAAGGAAAAAAAATCCTTCTTCTCTCAAATTTATTCTTCCTTTCACAGCTGATGAGATGGGTTGTTCCAGGTGTTTTAGAAGTACTTACTTCATTCCTTCCCCCCGACTTCTCTCAATAATCCAGAAAATATTTCATTAACTATAGTGTTTTGGTAAAAAAAAAAAGAAAAAAGAAAAAAAGAAAAGAAAAGAAAGAAAAAAGAAAAGAAAGAAAGAAAGAAAGAAAGAAAGAAAGAAAGAAAGAAAAATATTGTTACCAAGTCCAAAAAGAGTTTAAGAAAAGGAAAAATCAGTGCTGCTTTGGCCCACAAGATGATAATAAATGTAACACAAGCAGAAACATGAAAAGTACGTGCACAGAGGCTGGTTTTTACTTTTCCTTCTCCCTTTACCAAGAGAATCTGCCTACTGTTATCTGTTGGAAGATAAGAGATGTGAAGCTGAGCTGACTTGCCCCAATCAATCCAACTGAGACCATCTTAGATGCGCAGATAACTGTTGAGCCCCAAGTATGTGAGCCAGCCCTGTCAAGATTAGCAGAGTCAGCTGACACTTTATTTTTTTAATATTTGTTTATTTTTGACAGGGAGAAAGAGACAGAAAGACAGAGACAGAGACAGAACATGAGGGGGAGAGAAGGGAGGGGAGAGAGAGGAAGACACAGAATGTGAAGCAGGCTCCAGGCTCTGAGCTGTCAACACAGAGCCCAGTGTGGGGCTCAAACCCACGGACTGGGAAATCATGACCTGAGCCAAAGTCGGTCACCCAACCTACTGAGCCACCCAGGTGCCCCAGCAGAGACCTTAAAGAGGAAACTACTGCACAGAGGCATGAGCAATAACAGTAAGCCATGTCTAGATCCACAAAAGCTTTAAGACATGCCAGTCTTCAATGTTTATTGTTGTATGCCTCTGAGTTGTGGGTGGTATGTGAGGCAATACTACCATATCAATAGATAACCAGTCACAGATAACTGTTAACTCACCTTATGACAAAAGATATAACCTCTTTACATCCCCAAAGGTAATACTCTTTAGTAACTTCCTCAGGATAGCGTGATTAAACAAAAACAGTTTTTTCCACATTCCCAAAGCTGCTGTACACCTGAGACCTTTTTCTGTTGCCTGTCAAGTGCTTTCAGGATTCCTCCTAAAATTAGCAGGTGGCCAAGAGATACTACTAATTCCCTTGAACATAAACTAATTAATACTGGATTGCTGAGGTTTTGTTAGTTTGCTTTTATTATTGTCTGGTGTTATTTGTATTGTCTTCTTTGTCAATAGAAGTGAAAGAAGGAAGTAAAATTATAGTCACAGCCCTATAAATTTGAAGAAATAATAAAGAGAAAGTAGAACTCACCATCTTAAATACTGAACAAAATGTGTCTTTTCTTAAGCCTGACATAACTCACTCATTCATTATAATTGCGTAGGTCTTAAAGATCTGAACTTGTTTATTATATATCTGGGAACTGTCACAGAATGCCCACAATGTGCATTTACATATGAAGTCACTTACATTTGCATAACAGGTGAAGTAGTAGGATAATTGCCTAGAGCTTTATACTTCTTACAGTCCTGAAATCAGATGCTACATATACCTGTACAGGTACAAGTTATGCTCATTTTTACAAATTAGTATGAACTAAGCCTCTACGAAGAGGGGGAGGGTAGAGAATGGAGAGAACTTCCCACCATTAGGTAGAAGTATTCTAAGTGGTCTCGTCAACTTAATAAAATTTTCATTGAAGTCTTTCTGTTTTTCCTTTTCTTCTTCTTCATCCATTCTCCATCCTTCTCCATGTTTCTACAACCAGAGGCCATTCTGTCCTAACTTCATCTATATATCCAGTGCCTTTATGTGTTCAACTGATACAGTAGCCCAGGCAGGAGATCATAGAAAAGATAGTAAAATCAGAGTACTTATCTCCCTCACTCTCCCTGTAGGATTTCCTTGGTTTGCCATGTTCACTTTTCTCTCAACACAGAAGACCTTATTCTTAACCTTTTTTTCTGATCCCAGGTTCCAGTAACACACCCCTTACCTGCATTCCTTAGGGCACGGGGTAAACCCTGGTTACTGTACCTTCCCTTGCAAATTATTGTAGATTAAAGTCTCCTAGAATTTTTATTATTTATTTATTTACGTATTTATTTATTTGAGAGAAAGAGAGAGCATGTGAGTGGCCCTGTTTGAGGGAGGAGGGACAGGGGAAGAGGGAGAAATCTCCATGCAGGGCTCTATCTCTTAATCCTGAGATCATGACCTGAAACAAAATCAGGAGTCCTTTGCTTAACCAACTGGGCCACACAGGTGCCCAATTGATTTATAATTATCTTGTATTGAGCTTGCACTCTGTTTTCAGTGGGGACACTAGCTGGCAAACTCTCTAATCACAGTCCTCAAAATTTTCCTTTTTTGTTAAACAACAAACTTTTTGCAGGAGCTGTAAATGTGTGGCTGAGCTTATGGATAGATTAGAACTGCCTGGCTATTGGCAGGACCGCTTGATGGAGGAAATAGAAACTGAGTATCCACATCACCATCCTATGACCCGTGGTAGAGAAAACAAACTTTGTGGCACAATATGGCATGGTATAAAGGTTATAGTGGATAAAATGGAAGGCAGAACTATCTTCAGACTGTATAATTTTATTAGTAACTTGAGCCTCAATTTCCCATTTTGAAATAAGCCATTTGATTATTTGTTCTGTTCATCTTCAGCAGGATTCTTGAGAGAATCAAATGAAATTGCAAGTAAAGATACATGGAAACTATAAAATTGTAAAAACCAGTTTTTGTTAAATATTTGGGAATATTCTATTTTTATGTGATTTGGGACCCAATTAAACTAAAATGTATAAAATTTACAAACTTGTACTAGTTTGAATCCCCTTATATGTATATAGTTTTTTTTTCTTTTAAAAATTAGGATGAAATTCCAGATATATTAATGTATTTCAGGTAAAGGAGAAATCCAATAAACTACAAAGTTTCTTAACTGATTTCACTAAACACATATCATTTCTGCAACATCATATTTTGCCAAATCCACGTCATTCCCGTGAGTAAATATTACAGAAGTCACCTAGATACTGTTCATGGCTGCTCACTGATTGTTTCATGGTGCTAAACATCTAGAAGACATCTCTCCCTCCTCTCTCCCTCCATCCTTCCCCCTCTCCTTCCCTCCCTCCTCTCTCTCTCTCTCTACCCCTCTCTCTCTCTCTCTCTTTCAGTTATTCATGTAATCATAACACCCATCATGGAGCATTATGTGTGGTCTATTTGTTATTATCCACTGCCAATGAAACCTTAATAAGCAAGTCTCCACTACTATTCATGTGTGGTGTAGTGGTTGAGTCAGTGATTCTTATCATGTCTGAAGAAACACCACCCATCAGGGGTCACATTTACATGCTCTATTGGAAAAGAACTTTAGCTGAAAGTGTTATCAGAGTTCAGATCCCGCTGTGAAACATATGTGAAGAGACATTAACCACCTATATGTGTTAGGAATGTAAGAAACATGGAAAAACTGTGCAGTTTTCACAAAGTGGCAAAATAATTGAAACTTAATGAGAAGGTTCTCTGGATAGAAAAATGACCCTTTGTTGCAGTGTCACTGACTTCCCACTTTCTATCAGGTAGCTGGAAAAATGAATGAATAAGTGAATAAACAGCAACTTAAATCCTACTTAGCCCATTTTTTGCTCATTGTTGATTACTTTCTAGGTGTTCTGTTTGCCACTTAGGTATTCAAAACAGTTTTTTGTTTTGTTTGGGTTTTGTTTTTTTGTTTTTTGCTTGACTGATTTATATTTCTTTTTTTTATATGAAATTTATTGTAAAATTGTTTTCCATACAACACCCAGTGCTCATCCCAACAGATGCCCTCCTCAATGCCCATCACCCACTTTCCTCTCCCTCCCAGACCCCATCAACCCTCAGTTTATTCTCAGTTTTTAAGAGTCTCTTATGGTTTGCCTCCCTCCCTCTCTAACTTTTGTTTTTCCTTCCCCTCCCCCAAGGTCTTCTGGTAAGTTTCTCAGGATCCACATAAGAGTGAAAACATATGGTATCTGTCTTTCTCTGTATGACTTATTTCACTTAGCATAACACTCTCCAGTTCCATCCACATTGCTACAAAAGGATAGATTTCTTAAGTTTATAAAAAAAAAATAGAGACTTTATTTTAGTGTTTTCACTCAGTATTCTGGGTGTGGAATTAGTGAGCCTCCAACCAATCCTGACTTAATCTTAGTGACACAGTTGCAAGTAAACCCTAAAATTCTGAATTTGTTGAATTTGAACTGCTAGGCTCATTACTGTAACTTTCAAAAATAACCTGTCTTTTGAGAGAGTGTTTTCCTCTGCTAAGAAACCAGTGGATTTAGTTCTTTCTCTAGAGACGAAATTATCTTTAGTTCTTGGTACTCCTGTTGTCTGGTCGTCTAGGGTTTGTAAACTGTCTCCTTGGCTAGCCAAGTTCCTCTAGTCCTCAGAGCTACCCTCCAGACCTAAATTTTCCAGAAACCACTTGTTCTGTCTTCTTTTCAAAAAAGTTTTTGTAAAATATACTTAGCCAGCCTCTTCTCCCTTTTCTAATTTGGATGAAATTCCTTATTCCAGAAAAGCTCATCCTATTATTTACTGTGGTAATGCAATTATTAATGGAAGAACCTCCAGTTTATGTCCTTCCACAAGTTTGCTCTACCTTCCCCCACTTCTTTCTACTGTCATCTTTCAGATGTCACTGATCTTGTTGGATCTTGCAACCTGTGATGTTAGAAACATACTGTTTTTCTGTCTTTTAATGGGCTAACATGCTGCCTCTAACCCCAGTTTTCCAGAACTGGTAAATAGTAACTGTTGGAGAAAATAATCAAAGAAATACTTTATGTTAAATTAGCTGAAGTGTTACTGAATGTGGACGAACAAACTCTTAAGACACTGCAAATGGGAATGTAAAAAGTATGCAGCCATTTTGGACTTCAGTGTAGCTGGGTTTTTTTTGATGATATCCAATGTATATATATTATGTAAACCAACTATTCAGCTCTTAGGAATTTACTGAGGAAAAAAGAAAACAAATGTTAATACAAAAGTGTACACACAAGTTTATAGAAGTTCTGTTTGAAATCAACAAAACCTAGAAACATAGAAACATCAATGTTTCAGAAACAGGTAAATGGATAAACAAATCATGGTATATCCACCCAAAAGAATACTACTCAGCATTAAAAAGAATGAAATATTAATATATACAACATGAATAAATCTCAAATAATTATGCTGTGTGGGAAAAATACATATACATTTATATCTCCCATATATTTATATTTCTAGAAAATGACAACTAATATATCATGACAGAAAATATATCATTGGTTACCTGGGGCTGGGGCTGGGTGAGGATTAGTTGAAAAAAGACATTGGAGAGGGAGTCAAGAACTCTTTTTTGGGATGATGTTTCTGTTTATTATCTTGATAGTGGTGATAGTTTTGTGGTTCAACATAGAAGTTAAAACTTAAAAATAGTTATACTAGTTTATTAAATATGTTACACCTCAACAAATCTACTATGAAACATAGTATAGGAACAACAGTGTGGCTTCATATTAGAAACTATTAAGTTGTGAAAAGATAGTATTTATTTTTATTTTTTTAATTTTTTAAATATTTATTTTTGAGAGAGAGAGAGAGAGGGGAGTGGTAGAGAGAGAGGGAGACACAGAATCTGAAGCAGGCTCCAGGCTCTGAGCTGTTACCACAGAGCCTGATGCAGGACTCGAACTCAGGAACTGTGAGATCACGACTTGATCCAAAGTCAGTCACTTAACCAACTAAACCACCCAGATGCCCCTAAAGTATGTATTTTTAAAGAATATGACAAGTCTTTTTTTGGAAAGGTGCTGAAAACCAGAAAAAAATGGAGGAAACAAATATTTTCAAATGGAATATTATAAGTAATAGTTATAAAACTATTCAAATTCCAGGCATATCTCTATGTATTCATAATATAAATCACAATGTTTGTAGGATAATAACCAATTACTGTGGTTGCACACAAATAGTCATCTCCTTTATCTCTTTAGGGAGGGGCTATCCCTTTCTGAGAACTGAAATGGTTGCCTGGCTTAGGAGTTCACTCAGGTCAAGCAAAATATTGCCCATCTTTCCTGAACATTTACCTTCCTACCAACACAGCTATGGAATTAGAGAAGGGCATAGGCATATATAGACCCAACCAAGTTAATAGAAATTGAGAGAATGCAAATACCAAATTTATGCAATTAAATTAATAAATCATAACTTTCATTTATCAAAAAATATAATTTAAAAATGTCTGTTTTACACATAGACCAGTTATGCAATAGGGACAAAGAATGAGAAAAAGAAAAAAGGAAACAGAAAGGAAAAAATGGTTGAGACACAGCCCAGAGAGAAAGAATGGGAAGTTGAGCAAAACAAAATAATATAAAACAAACAAACAAAAGGCCAAAAACCGGAAATGGGAAGGGAACTATATAAAAAGAAGTTGAAGGAAGAAAAGAGCCTTGAAATTAAAGAGTGTTGTTTCTTTTTTTCTCTTTTTTTATCAATTTACAGCAAAAGATAGATGAAATGTATATGAATTTTATTTTTACTTATTTATATGCAGAAAGCACCAAAAATTTTTATCTGGTTGCACAGCATCAAAGAAAATGGAGGTAAAGATTTGTAGAACATCTACTTCAGTCAGATTTCTTTCATTTTTTGAATATTTAAATTGACTTGGTATTACTTTTTAAGGCCTTTTGGCAGGTTTTTTTATGAGGTTTAAAATATAAATAATTTGCAGAGGTCTTTACTTTGTACTTTTAAATATTAAATACACAATAGAACAAAAGAAATGAACAAGAAGAAAGAAGGAAAGAAAAAAAGGGGGGAAAGAAGAGAGGGGATGAAGGAAGGAAGCAAGGAAGGAAAAAAGGAAGAAAGGGGAGAAGGAAGGAAGTTTAGTGGGATTGAGGCAGGTGGGTGGGGTGACTGTGATTAGATTTTCCCATCATATCACAATCCTGCCTTCTCAGATCTCAGAAATGATATTCCTCTGAGTAAGAAAACCTCCCCTTACTAGAGTAGATGAACAGTTTGCCTGGAATTTGCAGACACTAACCTATATGAATGGGTAGTGTGTGCTGAGGTTCATAACCAATTGGTACTCAATATTTTTAACCTTTAGGCAGATGCTAGCTAGGCATTTTGTTAACATTTACTCTAATACAAATTTAAAGTGAATGTGAACACTATGATAGACTTTCTTGGTTTCTTGAAATTTCCTCTTAAATGCAATTGAAATAATGCTTTTACCCAAAGTAAACAAGCTCCCTTAATTTAGGGCTTTGGTAAAATCAACCAGCTAATCATGTATTTTGTTACACACACTTCCTCAGAGGAAATTACACACAAATGGATTCTCCAGCCAACTTCTGAGTGTCAGATAGAATGGGTATTGTTTCTTCTATATAAAACAGAATTACTCAACAAAAGATATGAGTTGTTCTTAAATTTCAAACTAAGCTACTAGCAAACCCATACCTATAATGTAGTTCTTCCTCTGTCCCACCAGGGAAGTTTCCAGTGGTGTCTTATGATAATAATATTGACTTTCACTGCAAACTAAAATGCTCAGTAATAACTTCTAAGAAGTTACTGGCTGAAATTTAAAGGAGCTATGACAACTTAATAATACCACCATATTTATTTAGTAAATCCAGAGCACAAATATGATCTAAAAATGACTATGAATTAGAGAAATAAGAGAGAAAAGGCTTGGAATTAAAATGTTATCATTGTATATGTATAATCTTTATAAACTTAATATAAATAGCACTTCATTTTAAAGAGACTTACTATTCGTACGCTTTTATCATTATTAATGCTAACACTGACATGGATCTTTTAGTATCATCTAATTCCAGGCATTTTGTTTCCAGAAAGTATAAAAAATAAAAACTACCAAACTACTTGAAACCTCTGAATTTTCAGAATGAAGAAAAAGGGTCCCAGTGATTTGACCAGTGTCATAGGCCTGTGAGAGATGTAGACTATTCTGGACTATAGGTCCTGTGGCTCCTAGATCATGCTCCTTTATAACATATTCTAAATATTTTCTCTCAGTTGTTAGTGCATATGATCATACGGTAGTTTGTGCCTTGATCAAAAATTAAACTGAAACTTATTCTATTTCTTTAAAGGTATTCCTAAGCAATGCCTTTAACTCTTAAGCAATCTTGCTGGAAAACACAGGTTTTGGATTTGTATAAGCCTGAACTGCTGAACTTATGGTTTCTTAGTGACTTGCATGACTGTTTCATGTATTTTCTTACCTACTCAATCCCCTTACATCACCAACATAATGACCTTGATTTTTACTTTACTAAGAAAATCAAAGCAATAGAGAAGCCCCGCATCTCTATTCATCCACCAGCACCCACAGCCATATACTCCTTGCCACGCTGGTGTCCAAGACTGCACTTTCAGTTATATTTTGTCCTTACCACTTTTGACAACTTGAAGCCATGTTTCATTTTTCTTTATTTCATTTTTCATTTTTTTTTATTTTTATTTTTATTTTATTTTTATTTTCTTTATTTCATTTTTCATTCTTCTTCATGTTTTCATGTTTCTTTCATATGTCAGTTAGTTTTCCCACTTTACTGAGTCATTCTCATCTAGTACATCATGCATGCCATTTTTTTTCTATCTGAAAACAAAACTTTGCACTGATCCGACCTCCAATGCCAGTTACTGCCCTGTTTCTTGGCTATACTTTGCAACATACTTCTTCAAAGAGTTGTTAATGCCAATATTTCCCATTCCTTTCTTCCCATTCCCTCTAATAACATATGTATGTTTCCATTACAAAGAATCTTCTGTCCAAAACATTTATGATGTGTCAACAATACCAACTACCTGCAGATTGCCTCCCAACTAGGCCCTTACTTGGGAACCAAGACTGATGGAGCAACTGTTTGCAAAAGAGCTATTAAATGCTTGAGTCAAGAAATGACACATGCCACAGCCCACTAACTAGACCATCCATGGCCCTACCCACCCTTCTCTCAAACCAACATTCAGTCTGTCAGCAAGTCTTATTTTTCTTATCCACAAAACATACCAACATCTGGCCACTTCTCTCTATCTTCACTGCTAATATCCAAGCCAACATTATCACTGTCTTGAATTATGGTAATATATTCATAACAAACAAGTCTCCTTACTTCTTATTTGCACCTTCAACAGTTTAGACTGAGAGATCATTTAAAATGTTAAGCAACATTAGTATTCAGCTTTAAAATAAGGAAATTCTAACACATGCTACAACACAGATAAACCTTGAAGACATGCTGAGTGAAACCAACCAATCACAAAACACAAATATTGTGTGATTTCCCTTACATGACATGCATATAATAGTCAAATTTATGGAGACAGAAAGTAGAATGGTGATTTCCAGGAGCTGGAGGGAAGAAGAGAATGGGCAGTTATTGTTTAATGGATCCAGAGTTTCGGTTCGGGAAGATGACTAAAGTTCTGGAGATGGAAGGTAGTAATAGTTTGTCAACAATATGAAATTAAGTAACATCATGTCACTCCTCTGCATCCACTTCTAAAGACTCCCAGCTTCACTTAGAGAAATATACCAAAGTGTGTAAGCTAACCTATATAGCCATGCATTATCTCTCTGTGTCCAGTAACCTCTGTGATCATCTCACCTGCTCTTCTCTCCCTGTCGTGCCTTTTTCCGGCCACACTGGCTTCTTTGTAGCTCTATCACCTTGTGCCCTTTGCTCTACGTGTGGCTACTTTTCTCTCTCCTGGTAATCTTGGGTCAAACCTCATCTTCTAATGAGTTCCCTTGATCACACTATTTCAAGGTGATACACATCCTTAATGGTACTCACCACTAACCTACTTTTTGTGTAGTACCTAGAATCCTCTAAAATACTATGTAATTTTCTTAGTTATTATGTATGTTTGTTTGTTTACTACTCACTGTCTGCCTCCAGCTACTAGAATGTAAGTCCTCCCGGGCAGCAAGTATTGCTGTTTAGCTCATTGATGTATTAACAAGGGCCAAGAACAGTGTAAGAGTCATATAAGGTGCTTAATAAATATTTGTGGAATGTTGAATAGGTAAATGCCATTCTACTACCCCCAAACGCTGCTCATATTTGATCTGTTAGCTTTCTGATCGCAATAACTCTTAAAGAATATATTTGCTCTCATTTTCCAGGTAAACTCCCTAGGCCACAGTTATTGTGATCTTCTTCAAACCCTTACATCCACACCAACTAGCTGACAATTATGTGAGTTACACATGGCTTTCACTCTTCAATCACTAATTTTTTTCTGTTTCTGTGTTTATTACTTTTACAACAGCTTCATTCTTTGTCCTTATTTATTATTCTGGTATTTATAAATTATTTTTATAGACAATTATTATTTATTTAGGGAGTTTTAATATGACTGGTAGAAATGGTATATGGATATCATCTGAAATTTTATGCAAGGCAATCCAATCAAATGGTGTTATCAATATTTGGTTATAACTCCAGGCCACATATTTTTATCATGTGTTTGAACTTTGAATGTGAATAGCAGGAGCATTTAAATTTAAAACAGAATAAATAATCAGAAGAAACAATAATAGGATTTTTTAAATTTAAGAATCTCCAATTGTTTTATAATTAAACTTTCATAATTCAAAAATGGTATAGAAAATATCATTTATGATTTATTTAAAACATTCTATGAGCAAATGTGTTCTTCCACCCATTGAGGCAAATGCCAATAATATTTCTACAGAGGATTTTGTGGCCATTTTAAGATTGTTGTTAAAAAAACAACAGCAACAAATATATGCCTATATGCCAGACATCAAAATCAATCAAAAGTATTTGTTGAATGTGTTCAATATGCCCATCTGTATGCTCAAAACTTTGAAGAGAATTCATTTCATTCTGTTTTCTATTTTTAAGTTATTTCATCAAAATAATTACACAAATCCACTAGAACACCTTCTGAAATTTATATATAGACAGACCTTTTACACAATAAAGTCAAAGTAAATGTTAAAGATTTGATCTTGCAATTATGTTTGCACTTTGCAAAAATGGGCTTTTGAGCAGTGGTTAACTTCCCACTCCCTACCCCATACCTGAATAAGAGTTGGCTCCCCTGCATGTTGTCTCAATCATTGCTTTTGAGTAACCCTGGGAATAATGACTTAAAACCTTAACATTTGTACCAGCAATCTATTCAGATTCCACAGAAAAAAACATTTAGCTGAATTATACCATTTAATGATACTGCACTGTCGCTTGAAAAATAATGTAGCCACCTATATATGAAAGTACTGAGTAATTTAAAACATGCAAACATATGTATGTATACTTGGTCCAATTCTTCAAATTCTGTTATATCTATCATCCTTTTTAAAAATTTTTTTAACGTTTATTTATTTTTGAGACAGAGAGACAGAGCATGAACGGGAGAGGGTCAGAGAGAGAGGGAGACACAGAATCTGAAACAGGCTCGAGGCTCTGAGCTGTCAGCACAGAGCCGGACGCGGGGCTTGAACTCACGGACTGCGAGATCATGACCTGAGATGAAGTCGGACGCCCAACCAACCGAGCCACGCAGGCCCCATCTATCATCCTTTTTTGAAATAGGGCCTGGGATTTGAATGGGGAGCTAGTACTGCCAATGGCTTTCTCTACGGTTCTAATGATTCCAAGGGCAGTCTCCTTACGCATTTTGTTTGATTATTTACGCAATGGTATGCTAGCAAATGTTTAATGGCCTGTATGCAAGTGTGTGATTAAGTTTATTGGGACTTTTTTCTAACGTAGTGTATGTATAGCACATGATAGGAAATAATTATAAAAATACACTCTTTAATGTAAATTCCATATAGCCAATTGATTCTCACAAAATGCTTTCACTGAGTTTTTTAAAATTTTTGTAAACATGAAGCATATGATTACAATGATTAGTGAGTGTAGTTCTAACATGAATAGTGTTTGATATTTTGTTTGCATTAATATGTAAGAAGAAAATTAAACAATTAGGATATATGTAGGAAATTCACTTATTCTTCAGTGACATAATTTTTTTTTCTGAATCAGAGAAAGATTTTTGAGTACTGGAAGAATATTTCCCCAATCTATTGTGTTATTTACAATGTAAGAGCTATATGCATGGCAAACATTTATGTTCAATCTACATTCTTAACATTTGTCAATCTCTTTCTTAGGCCCGGACATTCAAAAAACAATGAATGAAATCTTGATTTATAATGTTTGTTTATTTCCACCATAAAATCCACTTGCTGTGACCAGTTTCAAGATACCAGTATGAAATTACTGAACAAATATTTCAACTTTACAGATAGAATACACGTTAGGTTATCCATTGTATCATCAGAATCCCATTTTTAAAATCCTGCTTAACTATTTCAGACTGTGTTTCATAAATTTGCCAACCCTTGAAATTTTACCTAATAGCCTACAGATAAAAATTGTCATTAGCATATTCTGAATTTTTCAACCTTTAACATACTACTTGCAGAATTTTGCTAAAGGTGGTAATCCTACGCACCTGCGCTCTGTGGGTTTCCTAGAATGACAAAATAAGTAGATTTTGATATTCAGGGTGTGTGGGTTGCTTAGGCCCATAATTGTTTTTAACGGGCTGCTCTCTTCAAAAACACAGTTGGTTACTACACACATCAAACCAAAGAGTTAGGCCAATAAAAATTAGGGGATTTATAGGTTTATAATAACTGAGACTTTGTTAAATATAAATAATCACTAGCATTTCTTTTTAGCTTTTCAGCATACTATGGAACATGTACTATCCTGCATTTCATCATTCAGTAATGACTTGGAATACAGTGTGACAGTAGTAAGCTGCCAGAGTAATGCAACAGCAAAGTGGGTTTTTTGTTTAATGATTTCATTTTGGCAAAGGTTTGTTTACATGCTCACTTCTGTTTAAAGCAGTCAGTAAGAAAGGCATTTCTATTTATGATAGGAATGATCGGGCTTGTGCCAGTCTGGTCTTTGTCTTGTATTACATGCACTCTGATAGTCATCTACCTCGCAGGAAATCCAATTCTGGCTAGGCATACACAGGCAAAATAAAATGCATGTTGAAGTGACTCTGGGAATTTTCAGGCAAATTAATTGGCAAATAGGAAACAATTCTCTTTTAGGACTGCATTATAAGGGTTCATTTTTTGTTTTCATTTAATGGGTATTTGTTAACACCAGATATATTCATTTGTCCATATGGAAATAAAAATATAAACTTAGAGCTTTTGGGGTGAGGTGGGATGAGGATAGGAGTTATTTAAAAACTCAGAAATTTGATACGGGGAATCAGTAATTTAGAAGTCCAAAACTTGATGTTTACTATGATAAATTTACTCCTCCTTTCCCTTCCTTTATACTTTTTACCTTGGGCATGAAAGAACAATGTTGCCAGGTTTTGAGAAAATTCAATGATTATTTAAAATAAGTTTACTCTCTCAAAACAAAAAGAGAGCACATGGGGGGTTCAGTCAGCTAAGCGTCTGACTCTTGATTTCTTGTCAGGTCAGGTCAGAACCTCACTGTTTTGAAGTCAAGCCCCCTATTCTGTGGTAGGTGTGGGCCTGCTTAAGATTCTTTTTCCCTTACCCTCTGCCCCTCCCCCATTTGCATCCTAGCATGGGCATGCACTCTCAAAAACAAACAAACAAAAACAGTAAGTTTAATGTGTTTGAATTCATTTAAAATGAATCTGTTTTTCCAAGGATATTTTCCCTAAAATCTAAGCCATCTGTATTTTAAGAGGAAAATCCTTGCATGTGTTTCTAATTCTTCTATAAACATACCATTAACGTATACCATTGCAAAGACCAGTGGATAGCCAAAAAAAATGCATAAACTCTTTTCCCCATAGAAACAAAAAGGTTTGGGGGATTCCAAAATATTTGGAGGGTTACAGAAAGAAAAAAAAGATTCATTCAGCTGCTCAGGCTTTTTATTATATATTTTACATTTTACTTTGTCCTTTCCTGCTGTTTTTCACTTTCTCTGAATTTATTCTTTAAGCACTCCTTAAACTACTGTTTAAAAAAGCACCTGCCTTTTTTCAGACTTTTCTAAAACAATATACCATGTAACTAACTTGGTTAGGAGAAGCAGAAAGCTATAGAAAAAACAAAATTCACCATCACATGGTCCACAGAACTTATTGTATATTTAAGTCATAATTTTAGAAAGAAAATATGGAAACAACTAAACATTAAAAATATGGGCATTTGTCAAATATTTGAAGTCTAAGCTTCTCAATGAGTATTTTTAGAAGTTTGTGCTATGTCCAGAAGGTTACTTCAGTAATTAAGGTGAAATGCTTGTGAAAAAGAATATATTTTTCCTTAATGAAACTGAAGTTGTTTTTTAGCAATCTGATGACATTAAGTTTGTTTTTTACTTTTGTGGTCATTCTGCAAAATGTTACCCATTTGAGGTCCAAAATGTTTCTGTTGGCTGCATGCATGATCCAAATTAACCCGTTAGTTGTCATACCTTTCCTTTGGTGTAGGTTGTCAATTGCTGGACATGGGAACAATGGTGGATATGAAACTGCTCAGAAACATGGAAGCCAAGAGCATATCTGTGTCCTATAGACCTAAGCTGTTAAGAGGCAGATCTAATCAATGCAATTTTCTAAGCCCACTCAGCCTGATTTATACAGAAGCAACACAGATGAATGAACTAGGTGGTGATCTATCTGTGAACTGCACTGACCATTCAGTTTTTCCATGGTCCGTTAAGCTAGTTACAAACCTGTGTCTATGACACAAAGTAAAATGGACAGTTGAGGCAATTATCTGAATAATTCTGGCGAAAAGAAAGCTTGTTACTAAGAAAAAAGTGAGTTGGGGGTGCCTTAATTATCCATATTGAATTTCTATATTGATCACATTCACAAGACAATTGCTTGACTCACCACTTCATTTTGCTTGGGTAGACACGGGCTAAGATAATTGAAAACAATTAAACAGCAGTGTCTGGGGAACCATAAGTGACAACTTGGGTCAGATATTGTGGTGCAGGTTAGCTTCATCAACAAGTATTTATCAGACCCCTACTGTGCTAGATAGTGGGAAGATTACCAGTTAAACAGAGAAGAAAACAGCTATTTGCAAACTACTGGAAACAAGGTATGCATCCATAAAAATGTTAGGTGGAATGGGGGGCAATTTGACAGTGAGTTTCAAAATAAAAAACAACTGTGTTTTATGAAATATGATTATCTCTTTCCAAAGCCTAGTGAAACTTAAAATATTTGTAGTGAGACATCAGATTGGCTGCCTTAAATGCATGCCATTATTAGAGGATGAGTGGAAAGATTTCACAGAAATCATTCATTGAATGAAGCAAACACACTCTGGCCATCCTTCTTTGGAAGACAAATATGTCTGGGAGAAGTTAGATACTTAAGTGCATTAAATCCTCAGACTTCCCTTAAGGAAAGTGAGTTGTCACTTCCTTCATAAGACAGGTGAGAGCAGCAGGTTAAGATCACTGGGTGTCTGGAGTGCCTGGGTTGCTCGGTCGGTTAAGGGTCCGACTCTTGATTTTGGCTCTGGTCATGGTCTCACGGTTCCTGAGATTGAGCCCCATGCTGGGCTCTGCATAGACAGCACAGAACCTGCTTGGAATTCTCCCTCTCCTCTCTCTGTCCCTCCCCAACTCTCTCTCACATGCATGCACGTGCTCTTTCTCTCTCTCTCTCACTCTGTCTCTCTCTCAAAACAAATAAATAAAAACTTTAAAAAAAAAAAGGCCACTAGGTGCCTGTGGGAGATAACTGAATGATAGAGAAGGTGTAGGTAAGGACTGAAATTTTCTACACTCATGTAGCAACTTTGCCCTGAGCCAGCCAGGTCAACCAGCAGGCCCTTTAGCATCAAATGATTATTGTAGTGAACATGACAGCAAGGTTAACCTGTCTCCACCTAGAACACTGAGGTGAGACCTGCCCGATACACAAATATGTGAACATTAAAAAAATTTTTTTTTACATTTATTTATTTTTGATAGAGAGAGACAGAGCACAAGTTGGGGAGGGGCAGAGAGAGAAGGAGACACAGAGTCCGAAGCAGGCTCCAGGCTTGGAGCTGTCAGCACAGAGCCGGACACGGGGCTCGAACTCACAAACTGAGAGATCATTACCTGAGCCAAAGTTGGCCGCCCAACCAACTGAGCCTGATGTGTGGCTTGAACTCATGAAACATGAGATCATGACCTGAGCTGAAACTGAGAGTCAGATGCTCAACCGACTGAGCCACCCAGGTGCCCCTATAATAACTTAAATTAGAACCACATCTGTGTGTCTTGGAATACACACACACACACACACACACACACACAGATTCTCTGAGTCATATATTAACACATAAAATGGAGAAATTAAATATTTGCATATACTCCTTTGTCATATACTCTTTAAAACCCTAAATAAGATGTCTTTTTCTTTATTTTGATTGTGTGTGTGTAGATATAAGTAAATATGTAAGATAAAACTTAAATATTTCATAGTACTGACAATGTTGTCAATACGGTGTTAAAATATAAATAATTTCTGGATTAAATGTAATTCACCATAACAATTGAGACTTTATAAAATAAGACCAATTATATTTAAGTCAGAAATTAATATTAATTCAAATAACATATAAAAATAAATGTGGGTGATTTCTGGTAATGTTTTAATGATTTTGAAGGGAATATCAATATGTCATTAGAATCAAATCCTCCAATGACAGCTATCTTTTCATGTTCATCTTTGTCACAAAGTTTAGAATTGGTGCTGGAAAGCAGAGTAACAGAAACATGTTCTAGCTTTCTTGAAAGCTAATTGTGCCATTTTTACACCACCCCCCGCCCAGTACAAATGAATACACTTCCTCAGGTACTCACACATTCACTCCTGCAAATATAGACTCACTCCTATTTAGAGCTAATCACAAAAGTACTAGGATTCAGAGGCAACTCGCGATAAACTAATTTCCTGCTTCAGACTCTCCTTATTAAAAAATTGATCTATTCCATTTGTCTCTCTGATTTAATCTATGACATCAATCAAATGAAAGATTGGTACTAATATACATATAAGGTACAGTGATTCTACTCACCTGTGAAGATAAAACAATTGTTACCCTTTACCATAATTGCACTGCACCTCGAATCAACCTGAATTATAACTGAGAAACTGGAAAAGTTACAATTGGCTTTACTTGCTCATTCAGCTGTTACTCTTCTAAAAGATCCAAACCTTCCCACAAATCCTCAGAGGCAATACAATTCTCTATTTTAATGAATTCACTTGCACCCCACTGAGAATTAATTGCTTTGGAAGCAACCCAATGGTCTGACATGCTGAGAGGCCCACTGGTAGTTCTTTTTTTCCTAATAAAGAGCTCTAAGGAATTAACCAACCTCCTGACCAGGTATAATATCTTCTTCTATTTTCCTTTCTACCTCTCTCTGTCCCCCTGTCTTTCTTTCCATCTTCTCTCTCAATCTCTCTCTCTCTCTCTCTCTCTCTCTCACACACACACACACACACACACACACACATGAAAGTGAGAGTCCTGGTATTATTGACAAAACTGTAAATACTTTGTTTTATAAATATAACTGGAGGATGTTGTGGTATGTAAGCCCACAGGTCAACATCCTATAGTGTCTTTGTGAGGAAAGTCAGCAATGAATTGTTCTTTGTGAAGATACCTTGGGTGTTAAAGTCTATTACAAGAATAGAATTTGCCATACTTGTATATAATTGGATATGCCGTACTGTGATTCCTACATGAGGCTAAAATCTCCAGTTAAATTCACTTATTCATTAATCCAACAGATATTTATTCAGTAACTATTGTATGTCAATATTTCCCCGCAAATTAGAAGCTGTAATGGGAGGATTATTCCAGGAGGGTAGTATTTAGTAGTATGCAGAGCTATTCAGATGCATAGGTAACCCAGGTGAGACACAGGAACTGGGGTATAGACAGAAAGAAACAGAGCTAAGACATTAGTTGAATTCTATGCAGATGCTACTTAAAATTATCTAACTGCCTAAGTCCCTTAAGTGTCTCAATAAAGAGGATAGATACAGCAGAGCTATTGAAGCAAAGTTAATATCTGTAAGGCATAACTAACAAATAGGGAACAATCAGAGATAGATACAGCTGAAATAGGGCTCTAAGTTATAGCCTTGGCATTTCATCATAAAATTCACATCTTGTTTCCTTGCTGCCCAGGCAGAAAGGGGAAAAAGTATTACTTGCTGAATTTATTGTTATGGAAGTAAGAAAAGGAGGGGACACCTGAGTGGCTCAGTTGGTTAAGCGTCCAACTTTTGATTTCAGCTCAGGTTATGATCTCATGGTTTTTGGATTCCAGCCTCGCATTAAGCTCCTCTCTAACAGCCTGCAGCCTGCTTGGGATTCTCTCTTTTCCTCTCTCTCTCTGCCCCTCCCCTTCTCACACTCTCTCTTTCTCTCAAAATAAATAAATCCACTATTATAGAAAGGGAAGTAAGAAAAGCAAAATCATTTATCATAAATAGTATTTTTTGTTATGGGATTCTAAAAGAAATTTATTGCATAGCTCTTTACTAAGAAACCTTAAAAGTATAAGCGACTTAATGGATCCCTAATGGTTGTTTCATTAAATAAGAAATATTCTTCGGAGACTTCCACTTCCAGTAAAGATGGAATAACAGGATCAGACTTCTTTTGTCTAAAATAAAACTTAAAAAGAACAAGAAAATCACACAAAAATATTGGAGATCTCACTGGACATCTGGGAACAAAGGACAGTGATTCCTGAAAGATATGAAACAGATGAAAAGGACCCGAGGACTGTCCCATCTTATTGCCTGGGAAGAAGTTTTAGCCTATGGAATGAGGAGAGCGTATGCTGCCTGAATTGAGGGGATAGACCTGGGAATCCAGGGAAGCCAAGGTGACTACGGTAGTCAGGAAAAAATACTGGAGAGGAGACAGCTGAAGAGAGAGAGAGAGAGAGAGAGAGAAGGAAAAAGATGGAGAGAGAGATCAATCTAAATATCTGAGGATAGTCTCAAGCCTTCGGGCCTTCAGATAACTACTGATCATGACATATACATGAGGAAAACACCTGAGACTGGTGAAAGAAACACCTGAAAGGATTAGAGAACCAATCCTCAAGTCTCGTACAGGGCAAGGTAGACCGTGTCTTTAGAATAGCTGAAGTGCAGAACAGTAATTTATAGGCCATCGGGTAGAGCATTCTGAATAGTTTTGTTTCAGTGGTGGGGGAAACTTAGCCCCAGACTAAATGGTGCTCTGGTTCTGGCTTAAAAAGCTGGTAGCAAGAAACAAAAGGATCAAATTGTTTTAGGTAACATGACTACATTTCTGAACAATGCTCATGAATATGTATGGGAGTGCAAAAATATCCCCTATCCAGCAAGGTAAAATTTTAATGTCTGACATCTGATAAAAAAATTATCAGGTGCACAAACTGTGGCAGTAAATCATACTTCAACTGTGAAAGAAGAGTCTTAAGACCCAAAATAGCAATGCTTATGCGCTTCAAGTTTATTGCAAGAAACGTATAGAATGCAACAGCATTAAAGTAAGAATATGCATCACCGCTAAAAACTGGTTCCCAACAAGGTTTTGCAGAAGCAGAATCCAATTGTCCACCCACTACAGTGGTTTATAGAATGTGTTTTCTCTGTCTGTAGGAATCACTATCATGTGCATAGGACACCTCATATTTCGGGAGTCCAGAATCGAGTGTAAATCTCGACCTTATATATGCAGTTGGCCACATTCCTGCCAGCTTCAAACCTCTGAGGATCTTGCCAAAACCAGGTACAAACCACCAATCATGATTTTATCAGCAAACATTGTTGCTAAGCTGGTTAAAAGACAAGCAAACAAAAACACACTTTGAAACCTCAGTCGGACCCAAAATTATAAAACGACATCATTAATCAGTAAATTTCAAGCTTTGTCCAAGAATTTCTATCAGGCCAGTACATCTCTTTAAACAGCTCAGGCTATTTCCAGATCTTCTGGAATAAACCATTTTAACCACACCAGTCATGCAAAGAAGCAGAAAATCACCATTGAAAATGAAGAGACAAATAAACCAATCTAAAAAATCTAGAACTGAAGCAGATAATATATAATTATTAGACAAGCACAGCTGTTATTCTAATGATCCCATATGTTTAAGAAGCTAGAAGAAAGACTGACCATGTGACATGACCATAGTGACATGAAAGATGTAACAATAACTCAAATCAAACTTCTAGAGATGTAAACTACAAAGCTGAGATTAAAAACATGCTGGCGTTGCCTGGGCTCAGTCAATTAAGCGTCTGACTTCAGCTTAGGTCATGATCTCACTGTTCATGAGTTTGAGTCCCACATCAGGCTCTGTGCTGACAGCTCAGAGCCTGGAGCCTGCTTCCGATTCTGTGTCTCCCTCTCTCTCTGCCCTTCCTCAGCTCACACTCTGTCTCTCTCAAAAAACAAACATAAAAAAAATACAATATGCTGGATGGGTTTACTATTAGAATAGATATTACAGATGAAAAGATTAGTAAACCGAAAGACATATTAATAAAAATTATTGAAAGCCAAACACATTGAGAAAAAAAAAAGCCTGAAAATAATGAATAGAGAAAGCAGCTGGGCCTTCATGGACCTTCAACTACATCTCACACCATGTACATAAAAAGGCAAATAAATCATAGATTTAAGTGTGAAATATAAAACTATAAAACTTTTAGAAGAAAACATAGAACATTTTTAGGACCTAGGACTCAGTATGGAATTTTCAGATTTAAAATTTAATGCATATATAAAAATCAGTAAGTTGGACTTTATTAAAATTAAAAGAAAATTGCTCTGCCATGATGATATAAAGACAAGATACAGACTTGGAGAAAGTACTTGCAAAACATATATATGACAACAGACTCATATCTAGAATAAGGAATTCTTCCAACCCAGTAAAAAAAAAATTAGAAAATGGGAAAAAGGCATATATATTTCACTAATTAAGATACAAGATAGCAAATGAGCATATGAAAAATGTTCATTTGAAACATTTTCATATGAAAAATGAAACATCACTAACCATTCAGAAAATACAGATTAAGACCATTTCACATGTTGGAACACCTTGAAATAAAAAAAATAGTGACAGTACCAAATGCTGATGAGAATGTGGAGAAATCAACTAGTCATACATTGCTCATGGGACAGGTAAAAAATACAGTCACTCTAAATATTAGCAATTTCTTAAAAAGTAAGTATATAATTTACCATATGACCCAGAGATTATAATCCTGGGCATTTGTGTCACAAAAATGAAGTCTTGTGTCCATTCATAAACCTGTGCCTTATGCTCAGGGTAGCAGATTTATTTATAAGAGCACCGAACTGGAAACAAAGTGTCGTACAAGAAGTGGATAATTGAACAGTCTGGCACATCCACTAAATCATACCTAGCATCCCAAAGACTTTTCCAGTATACATTGTTATTCCAAGTTACTGCGAGGAAGAATGTTGATTTTTTTTAAAAAATATGAAATCTTCTTCAAAAGTGCCATCTACCTTATTTGTCTCTAATTTGAGGAAGATGTATGGTTTCCATGTTATAAATGGAACAAATGATAAGAAGCACAGAATGTGGGAAAATACAGGGCCCTTGTGGCTAGGAAACCTGTGTTCATTACATGGCTGTGCTATGAGCTTAGCTGGACAAAGTCCTTAATATCTTCCAGATTCATGAATCTAGAAGAAGAAATAAGGACAACTCCTGGAAAGGTTGTTGTGAAAATGAAACCTATTTAAAAGGTTTACTATACAATCATTTAATTAAGATTTTTTTCCCTACCCAAACATGTATCCTTTTAATGGATGTTATGTAGTACATTATTTAGAGCATGGAATCAGGCTTAAAAGACACATGAGTGATCTCAGACTGTTCCTCTTACCAGTTGTATGAATCTGGAATATTTAGTTTGATTCTCAATATTTTAATCTCTGGAAAAAAGAGACATTAATTAGAATTAAACACATTAATAACATTACATCATACATTTTGTATTAATTCTAAAATGATATATTGTAGGTATATTCTAAACCCCAAATCTTCAATGTCTTAATGTGTTCAGTTAGAAATATGGCAGTTTGTATTAAGACACTTTCTTTGTTGTTTTCAGGTTAGAATTAATAAATCTATACCATTCCAAACAATGTCCTTAAATGGAATCACTTGAAATGGCAAATGATGATTTTTCCCCCAATTAAAATGTATGTTTCTTGGGTAGAGATAAAAAAGAATTCCAGTTTTATCTGGATTTCACCTGGACTGTCTCCCAGATTAATTTGGTTAATTTGATCTGTGTATCTGTTTTTGTGCCAGTACCATACTGTCTTGATGACTACAGCTTTGTAATATAGCTTCAAGTCCAGAATTGCGATGCCTCCATATTTGCTTTTCTTTTTCAAGATTGCTTTGTCTATTCAGGATCATGTGTGGTTCCATACAAATTTTAGGATTATTTGTTCTAGTTCTGTGAAAACTGCCGGTGGTATTTTGATAGGGATTGTAGTAAATGTATAGCTTGCTTTTGGGTTGTTTAGACATTTTAACAATATTTGTTCTTTTGATACATGGGCATGGAATATTTTACCATTTCTTTGTGTCCTCTTCAATTTCTTTCATAAGTGTTCCATAGTTTTCAGAGAGCAGATCTTTTACTTCTTTGGTTATGTTTATTCCTAGGTAACATGGGTTTTGGTGCAATTATAAATGGGATCAATTCTTTGATTTCTCTTTCTGCTGCTTCATTATTGGTGTATAGAAATGCAACAGATTTCTGTACATTGATTTTGTATCCTGCAACTTTACTGAATTTGTGTGCCTGTTCTAGCAATATTTTTGGTGGAGTCTTTTGGGTTTTCTACTTAGGGTATCTTGTTGTCTGTGAAGAGTGAAAGTTGGACTTCTTCCTTACTGATTTGGATGCATTTTATTTCTTTTTGTTGCCTGATTGCTGAGGCTAGAACCTCCAGTACTATGTTAAATAACAATGGTGAGAGTGAACATCCCTGTCTTGTTCCTGATCATAGAGGAAAATCTGTTTCTCCCCATTGAGGATGATATTAGCTACAGGTCTTAATGTATATGGCCTTTATGATGGTGAGATATGTTCCATTTATCCCTACTTTGTTGAGGTTTTTTGTTTGTTTGTTTTTCAAGACTGGATGCTGTATTTTGTCAAATGCTTTTCTGCTTCTATTGAGAGAATCATATAGTTCTTATCCTTTCTTTTATTAATGTGGTGTATCATGTTGATTGATTTGCAAATATTGAACCACCTTGTTGCCCAGAAATAAATTTCACTTGATCATGGTGAATAATTCTTTTAAAGTACTGTTGGATTCAATTTGCTAGTATCCTGTTGAGAATTTTTTCATCCTTGTTCATCAGGGAAATTGGTCTGTAGTTCTCCTTTTAAGTGGGTCTTTGTCTGGTTTTGGAATCAAGATAATGCTGGCCTCATAGAATGAGTTTGGAAGTTGTCCTTCCAAAATTTGACTTGTGTATATAAACAAATATAACTCTTGTGTGAAGACTCTGAAGACAGTTGTCCTGAAGGTGTAAATCATGGAGGAAAAAAAATCATGATTAAAAGCTTCAAAAATGCATCCTAAGGAAAGTATCTTAGCACAGTGTTTATTTTTTCTAAAATTGCTATTAAATAAGTTGTCTTTGAGTAATGAATTAAAAAACTAGAATTAAATCTAAAAATCACCCAAATATCCATTTGTATATTGAGAGAGGCAAATGATATTTTTAAAAAGTGAATAATATAAATATTAAATTTTGAATAACATATGTCTATATATGTATGTTCTCTAGTGCTAATTAAGATTATCTCTGCCTTCATTCACATTATGTTACTGAATTGTGGCATGAAAAAACAAGATTAACAAAGGGTTAAATATAAGCAAATTATTTTTCAAATATAAGCTTCAGTACACAAATAAATTGAAGAGAACAGCATTTTTAAGTTATTCAATATAATTGAATTCCCTTGCTGACAAATTCCACATGCAAAGTTTTAATGCCTGTGTGGAATGTAAAAGTCCTCAGAATAAAAAAATAATTGCTGTAGTTTTCTTCTTTATTAATTCAATATTTATATTTCTAGTTGCTTTTAAAATAACCCACACAGGACAGGGATAATTTGTTATTTATATTTAGCTTCTCATTTGTTTGAATTGGGAGAATTTATATACTTCTTCAGTTTGTCCATCTGAATAAGGGAAGATAACTGACAAAGAAGCTAAATATATCAGAAAGATGCAGTTAAATTTTATATTGAGTTTAAACTATAAGTAGTACCACATGTTTTTAATCTGTGACAAAGACACAGTGAGTTTTGAAAAGTAAAATTTACCCTATTTAAAATTAGGAATATTTTTCTTCTGCAGCTCTTTTTAAAGAGCAATTCAACGTAAGTGCATTATTAGTGTTACTTTTAAGTAAGATGATATTACAACATTTAACTAAAGTGCTTATTTCAATAGTTTTATTGCTGAAATTACATTTGGAGATCAAGACCGTCGAGGGGACCTTCTGTTTTATGGCCTTCTATTTCACCGTGGCTCTGTGGATCTGCAGTAACTAGCATGACTTCCCACACCGGAAAATCTCAGTATAGTTGTGGTGGTATGGAAGACGATAAGAAGAATATGCACACATATGTGCACACACAATATTGATGTCATGCTCAATAATTTTAAATGAATTAAGGGCATATTATTGAATTAAGAGCATAATAGATGCTATGCAGCATCTAAAATGGAAATCAGCTGATATGCATGGAAAACATGCATTCTCATTTCAATAGCAGCAATTTTTAGAAACTAAATATATGATTAGGAAAGATCATGAGGGTGATGGGAATTTATTCTTACTGGAGGAGCAAGGAAAGACAAATTATTAAGGACGTTCATAGACAACATATTTTTTAAATCTTCCCAGTACTTAGAAATAGTTTTCAATTAATATCATAAACATGTAACTACAAGGAAATAAGACAAATTTTGCAAATCAGTCAATATAAATTTTTAATGACATTAGACTGTATATGTTATGTTTCTATTAATTTTACCAGTCATAACCATCTCCTAGCTATAAATCTATTTTATATTAAAATAAACCCCTGAAAGTTTCATAGCATATGGACGATAAGACAAATTTCTCTGATTCACCAAAAATGTAAAAAATAAAGAGACTCAAAGTACCATTTGTTGCCTGAGCAATGAAATAGTTCTAATCTCTTCAAGTAGATGAGAGAAATAAAAACTACAGAGTCATGGAAGGAAGATGTACATTCACTATTGATTTCCATTCTTTAATCTTCCCCAAATCCACAACTTTTGTCATGTTATTACTTTGCAGTTCTCCCCATTGAAAGGATGGGGTTTAACTTCTCACTCTTTGACTTTGGTCTGGCCATGTGACTTGCATCAGTAGGGAGTTCTGAAAATAGGACTTAAAACATCATATACATCTCTGTATGCTCTCTTACACTTCCACCATCATTGTGAAACTAACATGTCCCAGACAGCCATGTCCCAGACAACTAGTCTAAAAAAGAGAAGAAACATGGGAAGCAGAACTGCCATAGCCTACTAATCAAATTTCCCACAAAGAGAGCCTTGCAAACAAATCTAGCTTACAACAGACAAAGTCTAGCAGGAGTGCAGATACATAAGAATAAATGCTTTTAGTGTTGTACCCACAAATATTTTATTGTTTTTTAAATGACATTATTTTGACAAAGTTAACTGAACAAAAAGGTAAATGCAAAAGACATCCAGTTCACAGGTACATAGTTAAAAAGAGAGGCAAGCTAAAAAAAAGAGTTGAATTAAGATTCAAGAACTCATGTCTTGATGGACATGGGGAGTGTCATTACTCTCCTGATCTAATGGTCCAAAATGAACACTTTTTTATGGATATTAAAATGTTTTCTACAAAGGTATTTTGGGAAATGGTTAAAATTTCAATGATTATATTCATAGACATACATGAGAAAGGTTCTCAAAGAGTAATATTTGTATATGAGCTTGTCCCAAATACCAAGGCAGAGGATACCCTCCTGACCTCAAACCATCTCAGATTCATACCTTTTGTTATTAAAACTGGCTATAACTTTGGTTTAAAATGAAGAATTACAACAATCACTTAGTAATTTAATCTCAAGGGCTCTTTTTAAGGTATTATGCTCCAGTTAGTTGGCAAGCAACCTGGGATTATATGTAAGTGGCAGTTTGCTCTGTAGAAGAGAGAAAGGCCTAGGAAAGTCTCCCCTGAAAAATCTCTGTGATCATGGCATGATAAAAACACCATTATAGTCTGGAAAACAAAATGGTGGAGAATTTCACTAGGACTAAAAGTTATAGAAAGGAAAAATACAAAAAAATGGTAAAAACTAAATAGAATGGCCTAACCTATTGGGCACAATTGAAGAGAAAATTGCTAAATTTAAAGATAGATTGCTACAAAATGTCCATACTGAGGCATGGAAAGAAAAAATAATTAGAAAACTGAGAAAGACATACAAGAAATATATGGAAAATTATATAAATATTAATGTATGAGCAATGGGAATCCCAGAAGGAGAAAAAGAGGAGGAAAAACAATCTTTAAAGAGGTAATAGTCAATAATTTTCAAAAGCTGATGAAAGTTATGAAGACACATATTTAGGAAACCCTATTACCCCTAAACTGGATAAATAAAAAGATTAAAAACAGCTTATTACAAAGTAAAGTTGTGAGCAAGTAGAAAATCTTAAAGGTAATTTGAGGTAAAGACATCCTTAAAGAAACTGCAATAATGGGGTATCTGGATGGCTCAGTCAGTAGTGTCCAACTGTTGATAATGGCTCTGATAGCGATCTCTTGGTCTGTGAGATGGAGCCACCTCCTCAGGCGCTGTGCTGAGCATGGAACCTGCTTGGGATTTCCTCCCTCTGTCTCTCTCTGCCCTTCCCCACCATCTCTCTCTCAAAATAAACTTAGAAAAAGTAAAATAAAGAACCTGCAGTAAGACTTATTGCTGATACCTCAACCCAACAACAGAAACTAGAAAACTACAGAACAACAAATGTAGGTTGCTGAAAGCAGCTGTTGGAGTGGTTGCTGTGGTACACTGTCCAGATGGATGACCTTATCCAAGTTTATCCTACCTTACCAGGAACAGCCCATATCCAATAACTGTTTGGTAGGGGTAAGCAAATACTAATTTCACTTGCTTCAATTAGGGATGGCTATAATCACCATTTCAGGGCCAGGGCCCCTGTTGGATTTACTGAGGTCATTCTAACCACTGTAATGCTGGTTAGCTTCTTCCTCTGCCAGTCTTTTTATTTGTTCCTTCTCAAGTGTTCTTCCTGAGAACACTTCCTAGCAAAAGTCTTATAAGCAAATTACTTTCAGGAGAATACAACCTTCCCTTTCAGGGGAGGCAACTCCCAAACTAGAATTCAGAAGTGAAGGTGATATAAAGATATTTATTCTTTTTTTCCCCCTCTACCAGTTTGTCATAGCATTATTTCGGTACAAAAAACAAATGGAGGGGGGCACCCATGTGGTTCAGTCGGTTAAGTGTCTGACTCTTGATTTCAGCTCAGGTCATGATATCATGGTTTGTGGGATTGAGCCCCACATCAGGCTCTGCACTGATAGTGTGGAGCCTGCTTTCTCTCTTCCCCTCACTCTCTGCCCTTTCTCTGTGCTCTCTCTCTCTCTCTCAAAATAAATAAACTTTTAAAAAAAAGGATTTTTCTTGAAAGAAGGAAAATTATTTCCAACAACCAAACAAAAATGTACGGCATGATAAAGAGTACTGGAATATGTATTTAGGTAAATCTAAATGGATCTTAAGTTTATATAATATATACCTATATATAGTAAAAATGACAACTGCATACAAAAAGGGGTAAGTAGAGTTAAAGTGTTCTAATATGTTAGATTAGAATATGTATTTCTATGAGTTGTTAAAAATACTAATGTGTATTTAACTGCAACAATTCAAATATGCTTATTGTAAATTCTTGGGTATATACTAAAATAATAATAAAATTATGTACAACCGATGAAAGTAAATGTAATAATAAAAAGCATTTGATTATTTAAAAAGAAGACAAAGTAGAACATAATTAACAGAAAACAGGTAAATAGGAAACAGATTATAATGTGGTCATTATAAACCCAAATATCAGTAATTAATTTAAATGTAAATGAGCTAACTATTCCAATTGTGAGACAAAGATTTTTCAGACTAGACTGAAACACATTTTTTTCTTTAAATCTCTAAATGTTGCTTATAAAAGAAACATCTGAAATGTAGGGCCAAAGAACTGTGGAAAATTAGAAGTTGTAGTTTTGGAAATAGTTATGTTATACAAACTCAAAACCAAAAGCAATCTGGTGTAAATACACATATCAGAGAAGGTGAATTTTAATGCAAGAAATAAAGAAGGATATAGTTAATGATAAATGGGTGATCATCTGGAATTATTTAACAAGAATGTGTTTGTCTAATAATATATCTTCAAAATATAAAAAGAAACTGACATAACTAAAAAGAAATTAGACTTCATTTATAGTCACTCAAGATAGGAGTACATAGTCTCTTGTACTCAGAAGATCTGGATTTAACAATCTGGCAGACATGTAGGCATGAATAAATTAAAAGCTTGACAGGTGATTCTATATTTGTCCCTTCCTTTTTTCATACCTACCATAGAATTACCACTGTGAAAGAATCACTGGAATAAAAAATCTTATTAGTTATTAAAGTGATAACAAAATTCCTTAGTCTCTTATCTCTTACCTTTACAAAGAATTGATAAAGTAAGGTTCTGCCTCATCTTCCTCATACCACATCTTTTCTATCAATACCTTTTTCATAGATAGCAGCAGATAATAGCACTGGAAGGCAATCAGAGGCTAACTTCTGGACAACTTGGAAACTGAAGTAGGACTGAATACGGGAATATAATTCTGTTATTGATGCTTTTCGTTTTTATGATTTACTGAGGTGAGTCAATGCCATATATTGAGTTATTAAATGTGGGATAACCGAATTTCCTTGTAGAAAAGTAACAGTGGTGAAATTGAGAACAAGAAGTGTGTTCTAATGCTATCAATCTTACAGATTTGTAATCATTAAAAATTGTGGAGTTTTTTTTTTTTTTTAGGTTCAAAGAACCTCACCAGGGGACACCATTCTTTTTTTTGTTTCTGATAATAACTGTACTTAAACCTCAAATTTGATGTTAGATTGTCTATAATTCCATCTTTGTTACATCATATAATGTACTTATTTTGTATAGCCATGGGGATAATATAGCTTAATATTATTTTAGTTATCAAAGTTAAAGTTTCAAACTAACTTGACTTCTTATGTTAATGAAATATGCTGTATAAGTATCTCTGACTCCACCCTGACAAGGAAATTTGCTTTGTTTCCCTACAAACCAATTATATGATCATAGATATTTATATATTCATGGATATTTAAAAAATGGTACCTTCTGTAAATAAGTTAATCTATATGCTGATAGCTACATGGTCTTATTTTTAAATAAATTCGCTTGCATGTATTCTTTTAATTTAAAATCAATTATTTGACTCAAAAGAAAGTTATACTAGAAGTGAGGTAATGGCAGTGGACATAGAAGTTGCATGAGAAAAATAAGGCAATATGGTAGTAGAAATTGTGAACACTTTTGTAAACTATAAAAGCTTATGATTCATTTTTGCTTCTCTAATTTTCAAATATATATCCATAATATTTTCTGTAGGTGACTAATAATTGCCTAAAGTGACAAGTTTATATTTCTGAGAAATTTCCCAGGAACTGAAGGCAACAGAATTATGTCTATATGCATTTTCATTGTAATAAGAACAAAATATATGATAGAAAGGCTATAGGAAATTGGACTTTATAGGTATTCTGAGGAAGTAATCTTCAGTAGTACGGTGGACAGAAGACACAACAAATGATTTTTGTCCGATGCTTAGCAAAACCAATTATTTTTCTGGATGCCAAGGATTAACAATAATTTATCTTATAAACTCCTTTACCCACACACATTGCCACAATTTAGCATCCATGTGTGGACAAAGCATGGGCTATGTGAATGGAGACATTATCCAAGCATAACATGCAGTATAATTGTGGATTTAGCTTTTCAATTGAATTGCTTTAAGCAATGTTAAAAAAAGATATTATTCTCTAACAAAGGAGTAATTTGCATTAGCAATATGTTTGGTTTTTGGTGTTTCTATGATTTTTACAGGTTTATTTCATTTAATAGAGATTCATGCAATTATGAAAATGTTATTTTTCAAGTACTTATCAGTACCAGACAGTATGGCTAGTTTCAGCCTAGGGCAATTATCAGCTAATTTGGCATCTATCTAGTAGATTGGTTCCCAAATCACAAGGCTTTTCAGACTAAATAGCATTTATTTTGTGAGTTGTTCACAAGTGCTCATCTGCATGTATGAAATTTCTCCTCTGATTCTGGTTTCTGAATGTGCATGTTAAGCAAAATTGTAGGATTGAATCTATTTAATATGTTTCAGATTCTGACTAACTTATTGTCTCCTGAAGTCATTTTTAAAGTTTTTAACTCCCTCAGTTAGGACTTAATTATTTTAGTAACGATTCATATCAGTGACTTACTACACTGTGCCTCACTTGGGAAGCCTGCACTATGAACGGAAATATGGAGAGATTCTGCAAGAAATTATACTTTATTTACACATAAACTTCTATGTTAGAAAATGAAAAACAAAAAAAACACAACAAAATATACAGTTGATTTTCACAGGTGGAGAACATAACATAGTTTTGCTGTCATACTTAATATGATATACCAAGTCTTATAGGGCAGAATAATCTAAAAACAGAAACACCACATATACATTTTTTGTATACTATTCATCTCAAATTGTAAGGTTAATAACTGAATTCTCCTTTTAGCTTTTATGTAATTTTTTTGTCCTTTTTTGTCCCATGACAAAGCGCATTAATAATTTATGATAATCTGAACAAAATATAATGCTTATTGCCTTTAATTATAATATAGCAATTTGCTATGTGTATGCATTTCTATAGGTCTCAATATTTAAAGACAAATAAAAGTTGAGGTGTTTGTATTGGTTTTCTACTTTTTGGTTTATTTAATATAAATTGTATAATCTGTAAGAGTGCTTTCTTTCTATCAGTTTTACTCAAAGCACGAAACACCTACTTAATGTTGCCAACACCTTCATATATTGTTCATTTGTGTAATATACACAAATACAGTTTTAACAAAATACAGTTTTCATATTTTTATTTTGTGAAAGGTCAGAGTGACTAATGTATTTTTAATCATAATGCACTAAAGCAACACAAACATTCTCTCACTTTATCAGTAATCATGAGAATAATGAATTTGAATTAGGTTCATTCTTTTATTCAGATTTTTAATTGATTTAAGGTAATTCATTCATTAACTTCTGCTTACTGACCCCTGTGGTCAAATGTGAGCATTTTTATTTTATTTTATTTTATTTTTTTAGAGAGAGACAGGCAGAGCACATGCCTGTGTGAAAAGCGGGGGAGGGCAGAGGGAAAGGAAGAGAGAGAATCTTTGTTTTTCATTGTGTGTGTGTGTGTGCATGTGTGTGTGTGTGTGTGTGTGTGTGTGTTTGTAAATATGTCCTTATCAGTTTATTGCCTCAAGTCTCTCAACCTATCCTTGTTTGCCCAGCTTGTAATACTAGAACTGAATTTTTTCCAGATACATTTTATTTATTTATTTATTTATTTATTTATTTATTTATGTATTTATTTAAAAATTTTAATCCAAGTTGGTTAACATATAGTGTAATAATGATTTCAGGAATAGAATTTAGTGATTCATCACTTACATATAAAAACCAGTACTCATCCCAAGAAATGCCCTCCTTAATGCCCTCTGCCCATTTTGTCCATCCCCCCACCCAACACTCCTCCTGCAATCTTCTAGTCTATCAGTTGTGTTTTAATTTTGCTGATTGTTTCCTTTGTGGTGCAAAAGCTTTTTATTTTAATGAGGCCCCAATAGTTCATTTTTGCTTGTATATCCCTTGCCTCTCGAGACAATTTAGTAAGAAGTTGCTGCATCTGAGGTTGAAGAGGTTGTTGCCTGTTTTCTTCTCTAGGATTTTGATGACTTCTGATCTTAGGTTTACGTCTTTCATCCATTTTGAGTTTATTTTTGTGTATGGTGTAAGAAAGTTCTTCTGCATGTTGCTGTCCAGCTTTCCCAACACCATTTGCTGAAGGGATGGTCTTTTCCATTGGATATTCTTTTCAGGTTGTCAAAGATTAGTTGGCTATAGGTTCATGGGTCCATTTCTAGGTTCTCTATTCTGTTCCATTGATCTTTGTGATCAGTTTGTCACATCTATATGTCTGTTTTCATGCCAGTACCATACTGTCTTGATGGTTACAGCTTGAAGTCCAGAATTGTGATGCCTCCAGCTTTGGTGTTCTTTTTCAGGATTGTCTTGGTTCTTTGGGGTTCCATACAAATTTTAGGATTGTTTGTTCTAGTTCTGTGAAGAATGCTGGTGTTATTTTGATAGGGATTGCAATGAATATGTAGATTGCTTTGGGTAGTATCAACATTTTAACAACATTTGTTCTTCCAATCCAGGAGCATGACATGTTTTTCCATTTTTTGTGTGTCTTCTTCAGTTTCTTTCATAAGCTTTCTATAGTTTTCAGTGTATAGATTTTTCGCCTCTTTGGTTTATTCCTGGTATTTTATGGTTTTTTGGTACAATTATAAATGGGATTGATTCCTTAATTTCTCTTTCTACTGCTTCATTATTGATGTATAGGAATGCAACCGATTTCTGTACACTGGTTTTATATCCTGAGACTTTGCTGAATTCATGGATCAATTCTTACAGGTTTTTTGGTGGCGTCTTTTGGGTTTTCCACATAGAGTATCATGTCATCTGTGGAGTGAAAGTTTGACTTCTTCCTTGCCTATTTGGATGCCTTTTATTTCTTTGTGTTGTCTGATTGCTGAGGCTGGAACTTCCAACACTGTTGAATAACAGTGGTGAAAGTGGACATCCTTGTCATGTTCCTGACCTTAGGGCAAAAACTCTCAGTTTTTCCCCACTGAGGATGATGTTATCTGGGTCTTTCATATATGGCTTTTATGATCTTGAGGTATGATCCTTCTATACCTACTTTCTTGAGGGTTTTTATCAAGAAAGTATACTGTATTTTGTCAAATGCTTTCCATGCATGTATTGAGAGGATTATGTGGTTCTTTTCCTTTCTTTATTAATGTGATGTATCACATTGGTTGGTTTGCAGATATTGAACCAACCTGCCTCCAGGTATATAATCCCACTTGGTCATGGTAAATAATTTTTTTAAGGAATTGTTGGATCTGGTTGGCTAGTATCTTGTTGAGAATTTATGCCGATGCATTTGCAGATGACATGATACTCTATGTGGAAAACCCAAAAGACGCCACCACAAAACCTGTTAGAATTGATCCATGAATTCAATTCTTTTGAGAATTCCCTGAGACTGTCTGTAATTGGGAAATTGGTCTGTAGCTCTTCTTTTTAGTGGGGTATTTTTCTGGTTTTGGAATCAAGGTGATGCTGGCCTCATAGAATTGGTTTGGAATTTTCCTTCCATTTCTAACTTTTGGAACATTTTCAGAAGAATAGGTGTTAACTCTTCTTTAAATGCTCCAAAATTCCCTGGAAAGCCACTGGCCCTGGACTCTTGTTTGTTGGGAGATTTTTGATTACTGATTCAATTTCTTCACTGGTTATGGGTATGTTCAAATTTTCTATTTTTTCCTGTTTCAGTTTTGGTACTGTATATGTTTCTAGGAATTTGTCCATTTCTTCCAGATTGTCTATTTGATTAGCATATAATTGCTCATAATATAATCTTATTATTGTTTGTATTATGCTGTGTTGGTAGTAATCTCTCCCCTTTTATTCGTGATTTTATTTATTTGGGTCTTTTCCTTGTTCTTTTTGATCAATCTGGCTAGGGGCTTATCAATTTTCTTAATTCTTTCAAAGAATCAGCTCCTGGTTTCATTGATCTGTTCTACTGTTTTTATTTCGATACCATTGATTTCTGCTCTAATCTTTATTATTTCCCTTATTCTGCTGGTTTGGGGCTTTATTTGCTGTTCTTTTTCCAGCTCTTTTAGGTATTAGGTTAGGTTGCATATTTGAGAACTTCCTTCCCTTTTTAGGAATGCCTAGATTGCTATATACTTTCCTTTTATAACCGCCTTTGCTGCATCCCAGAGGTTTGGGTCTGTTGTGTTTTCATTTTAATTGGCTCCCATGTGTTTTTTAATTTCCTCTTTAATTTCTTGGTTAACCCATTCTCTAGTAGGATGTTCTTAAATCTCAAAGTATTCATGGTTTTTCCAAATGGCTACTTCAGCTTTCTTTTGCCAACCATTAGCATGGTAGATGGTCCTCCACCCCCTTACTTTCAGTGTGCAGATGTCTTTAAGTCTAAAATGGGTCTCTTGTAAGCAGCATATAGATGGCTCTTGTTATGCATTCTGATACCCTATGTCTTTTGACTGGAGCATTCAGTTCATTGACCTTTAGAGTGAGTACTGAAAGTTATGAATTTGGTGCCATTGTGTTGCCTGTAGAGTGGTGTTTCTGGTTATATTCTCTGGTCATTTCTAGTCTGTTGCTTTTGGTCTTTTTTGTTTTGTTTCATCTTTTCTCCACTCAGAGGGTTCCCCCTTAAAATTTCTTGCAGCAGTGGTTTAGTGGTCATGAACATCTTTAGTTTTTATTTGTATGGGAAACTATCTCTACTTATATTTTGAATGACAGCCTTACTGGATAAAGAATTCTTGTCTGCATATTTTTCCAATTCAGCACATTGAATATATCCTGCCTCTCCTTTCTTGCCTGCCAACTTTCTATAAATAAGACTGCTGTGAACCTGATCTGTCTTCCCTTATAGGTTAAGGACATCCCCCGCCCCTTGCTAATTTCATAATTCTTTCCTTCTGTGTATATTTTGTGAATTTGATTATGATATGCCTTGTTGATGGTTGGTTTTTGTTGAAACTAATGGGAGTTCTCTGTGCTTCTTGGATTTTGATGTCTGTATCCTTTCCCAGACTAGGAACGTTTTCCAGTATAATTTGCATATAGAAAACTTCTGCCCCTTTTTCTCTCTCTTCATCTTCTGTGACTCCTGTGATTCAGATATTCCTTTTTAATAGGTGACTGAGTTCTCTAAGTCTTATATCATGCACTTTTGCTTTTATTTGCCTCTTTTTATTTCCTGCTGATTATTCTGCATAATTTTGTCTTCTATATCACTGATTTGCTGCTCTGCTTGGCCATCCTTGCCATCGTGGCATCCATTTGAGATTGCATCTCCATATAGCATTTTATATTTTGTCCTGACTATATTTTATTTCTTTTATCTCTGCTGAAAGGACTTCTATGCTTTTTTCAACCCCAACTAATATTTTTATTATCGTGGTTCTAAATTCTAGTTCAAACATCTTGCTTATATCTCACTGATTATTGATTAATTCCCTGGCTGCCATTTCTTCCTGTTACTTCTTTTGGGGTGAATTCTTTCATTTTGTCATTTTGGAGAAAGAAAAAAATTAATAAAATTAAAAATTAAAATTAAATAATTAAAAACAAAACAAAAAATGTGTGTTTTGTCTGCTTCTTGAAAGAAGCTTGATAGAACAGAGAAAAAAGGGAAAGAAAAGAAAGACAAGGAAAAAAGGTAAGAAAAAAATTAAAAATTAAAAAATCTATTGAATAAAATAAAATAAAGAAAATGAAATGGAATAAATGATTTTGAAAATAAAAAATAAAGTAAAAAATAATTTAAAAATTTTAAAAATTAAAAAAATAAGTGAAAATGTATTTTTCTCTTTCTGTATTCTTTAAAAAGAATCAAAAGGAAATAAAAAGCAACAAAAACAATTGAAAAAAAAAACAGAAGCACAACAACAGCAACAACAACAACAACAAACTAATAAATGCACCAGCATACAGAATGAAACCCAAATGAAGTTACATCCAGTTTCCCCTAGAACTCAAACTATGAATTCCTCTATAATCCATACACTAAGCAGGTGGAGTGACTTGTGTTGGTCTTCTAGGGGATGTGTTTGGAGGGTGCAATTGGGCATGGCTTGGTGTACTGGCTCCATTTTCCATTGGGTGGAGGTGATTAACTCACTGGGTGGATCAGTGTGTGCATATGCTTGTGCAAGAGAGGTGGAAATGGCTTTCACCCACCTCCCTAGTCCCTGGCATAGGAAATTTGTATTCTCACTGACCTGCGATCAAGCACCTCTCCTTTATCTCAGGCTTCCATCCATTCCCCACCTCCATCCTGTCCATGTCTAAGTTGTTCACCTGCCAGTTGGCACCTCCCTTCAGGGTTTTATCTTAGATGGGGTTATGTTTCAAAACTCCACACTTTAGAGACCACTGTGGTTTAGACCCGCACCAACTCTCTGGGGGAGGGTCTGGTTGAGAAATGGCTGGTGCCAGCTTGCCCCAGAAAATGTTCACATGATTGTGCAGTGGCAGAGGTTCAGATTATGCAAAACCATAACACACATCCAGCACCAGGTTTCCCTGCACTCTTGTGTCTTTGTCCCAATACCAGCAAATGTGGCTGCTCTTTAGAGTTTGCTGGGACCCTTGCCTGTTGGGAGGTCATATGGCTTCTACCAAATGCTCTCCAAGCAGGGGAACTGCTGGAAGAGAGAGAATGTAAAACAGCCTCCACGCCCTGTGTGGAGCCAATGCACGGCTCATCTCATGACTGTGAGGTCATGACCTGAGCTGATATCAAGAGTCCTCTGCTTAACCCCTTAACTAATTGGGTCACCCAGGCACCCTAAAAGTGAGTATTTTTAGAGTATAAACAAATGAATAGAGAAACTTAGTCTGGAATAGTGGAGCTTAATAGAACTAATTTAACTGCCTCAGAGTCTAACCATTTGCTCTGGCATTATTAGCTCAAGGCTCCGAATATACTAATCCATATAACTAATAATTCTGTGAAAAGTTTATTTTGAATTTTGGCACACAATGAGAGTACAAACATGTCCTTGCTGAATCCAGCCAAACTGATAATCTGCTGGTACACACAAGTAGTCATTCTGGTGGTTGAGTTGTTTATAGTTAGCATCATTTCAGATTGGTGGGTTCCTATGCCATAGTGATTGTAGATCCACTATTCACGCAGTCTAGCATTCTGATTAAAAAGTTTTTCCCTGGGTGCCTTGGTGACTCAGTCAGTTAAGCAGATGACTCGATTTCAGCTTAGGTCTGGATCTCAGGGTCATGAGTTCAAGCTCTGCATTGGGCTCCACACTGAGTGTGAAGCCTACTTGAAAAAAGGACAGAGAGAAAGAGAGAGAGAGAAAGAAAAAAGTTTCTTCCAAAATAGTATTTCAATTGACATGTTTTTCAAGGTTGTTACTCCTGGGTTTTGTGCTATCTTGAAGAATATGGTGCATACTATACAATGTTTGAGTGTTTGATTCATTTTTGTATTCGTTGATTTACCACACTTTTAGTGAGAAGCTATTACACTGGACACTAGACACTTAAAGACTAGTGGAAGAGCGAGGCATGAGTGAATTTGTTAAATGCAAATATATGTGATAATAAGATATACACAGTGTTCTTTTAGCATATTATGGGGTTGTGGGGTTTTTTTGTACTAATGTAACTACAAACTTTGAGTGAACTATTGCATCTTCAAGGTTACATAATTCCTTTGCAGTTAAAGATTTCCATAAGTTTGCTGCCTATTTCGTGTAGTATCTCTTCCTTTTATTTGTATTATATTTATTATTCATTTTTTTAAATTTTTTTAATGTTTATTTCTGAGACAGAGAAGGACAGAGCATGAGTGGGGGAGGGGCAGAGAGAGAGGGGGACAAAGATTCCGAAGCAGGCCGCAGGCTCCGAGCCGTCAGCACAGAGCCCGACGCGGGGCTCGAACTCACAGACTGTGAGATCATGACCTTAGCCGAAGCCGGATGCTCAACCGACTGAGCCACCCAGGCGCCCCTATGATTCATTATTTTAAACAGGTTCACACACAGTTCAACATTTAAATAAATTATTTATCTATTCAATAATTCTTTTCTAGGTATAATGACAATAACAGTCTAGTTTATATCAATGCATTATTGTTAACTGCTAGTTTTGAAGTTGATTTGCTTCATTCCCTTATATTTATGGATTATCTCAAGATCTTTTTATAGTTTATTATTATTCATCTGGTAGTTCACTGACCCCAAAACCTGAGGATCATCAGCAACTTAAAAATATCATCTCTGCAGTTCTTTTTCAGTGTCATGAGTATAGAGTTTTGTGTGTGAATGTGCATGTTTGTATTCAATTGTATAATCTTCCCTGGAGGGGTGGGAAACATCAATTTATGTTGAGGTAGTTTCTTTTGTTTCTTAAGTAAAAGAAGATCCTTTGCTTTATGATTATTATTATTATTACTATTATTATTATTCTCTAGCCTGTCTTCTGTTAATAATAATCCCCTCTCCATTCCCTACTTCACCCACCTCAACCTGGTGATTTGTTACTAAACTAGTTAACCTTGCTGTAGAAGACTTTTCCATTTATCTAGCCCTCTTGAGTCTAGTAGATTAGTTATTCAGTCCTATTTCCCTTTCCAGAAGCTAAGTTTCCTTTCACAGATGTGCAGATCAGTACAGTACTGCAACATATAGGTGGCTTGTATAAAACAATCTCTTTACATCATTTAATATACACAAATTCAGTGGACAGCTAACACACAAAGGGCTAATATGTATAAGAAGTTATGGAGACTGCTGCTGAATCACAAAAAGGGGCACCAACAAATTGTTAGTGCATTTTGGAAGATTAAAAAGTCATAATTTATCCTACTGGGAACATATTAAAAAAATTAAACTAGAAAGCACTATTAATGATGGATTTTGAAGGTTGACTATTTGGATGCAGAGTGCCTCAAATACCAGATAAAAGAGAATACCACAAACAAAGACTGAAGCAGACATGCAGAGTAGGGCTCTCAGGTATGAGGAAAGTTTGTTTTGGTTGTAATGTAGAGTAGAACTGAATTTTCCATTGAAAACCAGCTAGAAGGTTAGTTTGGGGCATATTGTAGAAAACCTTTTATGCAAGGCTGGCAATATTTTAATTTTTATCTGGTCAATTGGAAGCCAATTCAAATTTTGAATCACATTAATAAAACATTGTACAATGATATGTATTTTTGTAAGTTTATATTAAAACATGATTTCATGAAATTAGATAAAATATCAAGTATTTAATACATAATTACATGTATGAAGTCAAATCTAAATAAACATGAAGCAGTATTCTAAGAGAAAACAAATATCAGAGACAATGGGTATGTATGTGCATGGCCAGGAATTAATAGTAAAAGAAAAAAAATGTATTGTCATAAAATATTATTAAAAAAACAGGAAACCAGCAACTGTTTGACCATTTTAAACATTGTGGTGAGGAACCACAGAGCACAGGGGAGAAATAGACAATTCTAAATATGTAAGAGATAAAAAGATAGAAAGATAGATGTCGGAGATTTCATGAAATGGATTTTGAAGTGTTAAACAATAGTGACTGTAGTTAGGTTTTTGAAGGTATAACAGGAGACTGAATTTCATTTCTTATTTTGACTTGCTCATTGGGTGAATTCAACTAGTTCTGACTTAGAATGAAGACTGCAAGTTGAAAAAGCTTCCAAGCTGTGTGTGGCTTCCTGGCTCTGGATTCACTTGGAAATAATGTGTACTATTTCATTGTGAGAGAAAATGAAAGGAGATAGAAAGATGGTACCAAGATAATAAGAGCTTCTTCATTATTCACTGAAGTTTGTAGTAATTATGCTTGAAGAGAGTTGCTTTTATACTACGAACTCACCTTTCTTGGCAAAGCCTTGTTCTTTTCTTGTATCTAAGGCACTTGAGGCTAACAGAGATGAATGTGTTCCCATTTTGAAACTTCACTGATGTGCATTCTGCTTAGAAATTTTATAGTCTGACAAATCTCACTTCTTACAATCTGATTTACTTTACCATATATCATTTTATTTTATCTCCATTCGACAGAAATTTTTTTTTACGTATTCATTCTTTAATTGGCATATGGCCCAAATAAGTTTTATGAAAAAATAATAGACAGGATCTTCAGAGTTTTTAATTAGGTCAAGTCAATTTTCTCTTCTTCTTAAGCCAAGGGCGTCATTATTAGAAAGTGCCTAATGTGATACAGGATTTCAAAAGCAGCACAATCGATGGCTTTTCCATTGTCAGGGAATAATAGGGCTGAAGCTTAATTACATTTCAAAAATGAACAGCAAAAAAAAGTCTCAAGGTACAGTAGCCTTTTATCTCAGGTTTTCTGAGGTCAAAATTTATAAAAGTAGAGATAAAAATCAGTTGATTTTCTCTGAATGTTTAGTGCATACTGTAGACTCATCAGTCCTTTGCAGTGAAGGGCTATCATGTTGTGATAGCTCAATGCTGGGAAGTCATTATGACTTCAAATAGGTAGATGTTATTTGATTTTAAATAACATTTTTTGTCCCTTTATACTCGTAGAAAGCTTAATTCACCTAAAATGCTTTTGCCATAGTCATTTCAGCATTGCACTTTGTTACATTTCTTTTACTGAAGAAAATTTGAAACAATGTACTATAAAATCTCCTATGTACACTAAACTGGATTCAACCACCATTTAAAAAAAAAGTTACACTTGGCCAAAATTCAGTCCATTTAAGATAGTTTCCTAAATTAATGTAATTGAAAGCTATAGTGATAAGCTGCTATCTTTTAATATTTGTAGTATTCTATTAGTAAAATCCTATATAGAAGTCCTCTAATTACTTAAATGTACTTTCACCAAAATACCTCATGTGCTGTATTAGAGATTTTAAAGGCAATGTAGTTACTCCTACTATATAGATAAGGAAATTGAGGCTAACAATGTTAAATTCCTTGCCCAAGTTAATACAACAGGATTAGTAAACCTGTACCTGTGTGTGTGTGTGTGTGTGTGTGTGTGTAATAGACATGAGAGAAAGTCTGCCTTAAGACTTGGACTCCGTCCTGTGATATTTGCCTGTGAACATTGTAATCCAAATAGAAATCAATAGCACTTTGGGGGAAATGAGAAAACAAATCGAGAATCTGTCTCTGATATGAAGGGAGAGTCCTGGTTAGAATTTTCCATGAAGAACAAAGACAAGCCTATCTCCTAAGTAGCACTGGAGCTGGAGCTGATTCTTCCAAACAATGGTAGCGTTTTTCAAAGGATACAGATAAACCAGAGGTTTTAATTTCTGCTTTATTGCAAAGATTTAATTTTAACTCCTTTATAAAAACAAAACAAAACAAAACGGCACTTGAATAAGCATCAAACTTGCCTCACTTTGCCACCCCAACCTACTTCTTCTCCCATTGCTTCCTTCTGACCCTTGTCAATTTCTCTAGCTTCTCTAGATACGCGGGGAGCAGGCAGCCTCCTCATTGCTAGAATCAACAGTACCATCTCAAAGGTGGATTATACTTTGCCAAAGGAAAGCTGTTACAATTAAAATAGTTTTCCTGCGGCACTTGGGTGGCTAGGTGATTAAGCCTCAGAGTCTTGATTTTGGCTCAAGTGATAATCTCAGGATTCATGAGATCAAGCCCCCTGTTGATATCTGTACTGGTGGTTCAGAGCCTACTTGGAATTCTGTCTCTCCCTCACTCCTCTCTCTCTGCACCTCCCCCCATTCACGTGCACTCTCCCTATCAAAAAAATTTAAAAGGTTTTTTTCTAAAGATTTAGATAAAATACATGAAATAAAACATAAATGTTCATAATATTGGTAAATGTTAATGATTCAAGTTCAGAAAAATAGGTATATATACACATTAGGCATACATATACAAGAATCCAAAATAAAATTAAATATTTAAAATTGATTATTTATTTTTTTATTTTTAAATTTTTTTTAAGTTTATTTATTTATTTTGAGAAAGAGAGAGAGAGAGAGAGCACAAGCAGGGGAGGGGCTGAGGCAGGGAAAGAGAGAATCCAAAGCAGGCTCTGCACTGTCAACACAGAGCCCAATGTGGGGCTTGAACTCATGGACCATGAGATCATGACCTGAGCTGAAACCAAGGGTTGGATGCTTAACTGACTAAGCCACCTGGGTGCCCCTATTTTTTTAAACATGTCTTTAAAAAATTGTCCTACATGTATAATTATTTGAAAATCGGGTACAAAAAATTCAGAGAAATAAACAAAAATATCTCCATAAAAATTGTCATCCTTATCATATGTTTATGAAAAAGACTTGTTGAATGAACCAAGAATCGTAAGATGCAACAGTTGAAAATTGGAGTCTCATGTGACCCTTTAAAATGTTAAATTCTCAGGGTTTCCTTCATCTTAAATGATAACATGCGTGAGCCTCTTGATTGTTTTGCTCACTCTATCTAAGATAACATAAATTTCTAAGGTCACTTTAAGAGGTAAAATTGTCCCAATTCAAGAAAAATGCCTGGCATCATGTAATAATCAAAATTTGAAACTAATTCCATGTTAAATTATCTTGTTTTTCCCTGATGAGGCTAAATATTTGCTAAAATCTCGCTGGCAGAATCTTCTTGATCAGAATCACTTTGCTTTTAAATCACTTTGCAGGCCAAAAGTCCTTCTATGATTTCAATGTCTTGTCCCACAAGTCATACAGTCTTGTCACATTAGCATTGAGGTATGCAGCCATCTTCTAAATGAACCTCTCTTTTTATGCTGCCCTGATGTTTTTAGCCAGTGTATTCTGTCTTAGTTTCCTTAAATGTGTTCACACGTCAGAATACTGTGTCCACTAACTGCAGCAGACATATAGAAGTTTCCATAAAACCCCAGTAAGATAACTTCCTTCTACCCTCCAGAAAAATTCACAAGACTTTCCAAGCAATTTTTCCTCAAAACCCAAAAGCTTTCCAGTCTCTCAAAAATCCTATCCTTATATTCTCTCCCTGTTAATGAGTTCTTCAGTAGGCTTATGACCACTTTGCATGACGTCTGTCATTGTGGACTATGTTGCTACCCACTTTGTAATGTAGTAGCATGTATTGTCCCCATGACTCAACTGAAATTGGGGTGGAAGAATTCCAAGTTCAGTTGTTGTGTTTATGTATACAGCTAGAATTATAGGAAAACTTTATTTTAAATAGAGTGCAGCATCTATTGACATTTAAATAAAACATATTAAAGTGCCTCATTTAAATGTTGAAAAGGAAAGGAAATCTTATAGATTGACTTTGTATATTTCCTTTATTTTCAAGAAATGCTTTATTTTAATTCTTATTTTTGTGGAATTTCTTCAAATTTCACTTTTTTTTACCTTATGAAAGCATGCTTTATTGTTTTTTCAACTTTGTTTTTTTAACTTTTAAATTTTCCAAACATAGAAAATCTAACTGTATGCCTTTGCATGCATGTGTGCATCCTCTAGAGTCAGTTATTAGTATTGTTTTGTTTTATCTGTAATTGTTTATTCTCTTTATCTGTCTTTTTTTTCTGAACCATTTAAAAGTATGTTGCAGGTCTGTACCAGACCCAGGTTTTGGAACATTCCAGAACTTCTTATCCCATCTTCTTAGGCGATGGCTCTTGCTATGTTTCCTGAACAAAACAACCTTGGCAAAGGCTCATGCCATTCCCACAGTTGTAAAGTTGTGGACACTGATTCTACCATAGACCTAAGAGCCCCATGCCTCAGTGCCTGAGATCACAGCCTGTTCCCTGGCTAGACTGGCCACAAAGATTCTGGCCTAACCATATCCTGCCTGGTAGTCAGGTGGTACAACCTGAAAATGATTCAGAGTTAAGATTCATGTAATTTATTTTGATAATGAGACACAGGAACAAGGAGGAAGAAGCAACCAATAAATGTATTTTCTTTTCCCTCTTCTCCACTCACAGATTACTTCAAGATGCAGGAGATTTGTACAGTCTCTCCAGAGGTGGCCTATAGAGCCAAACAACCAAGTTGTGAAACTGGCCAGTTCAAGTATACAGCCCCTTGTCATCGCTGTCCCTCTTTCCTTGCCTCACTTCCCCATTGTTCTCATGCTTGTTTCTCTGAAATCACACCTCCCCATTGATTGTTAGCACACACACATTTTTTTCAGGCTCTGTTTTCTAGGGAGTTGGTATAATTGGTGACAGGAATGGCACTAGTAACTGGAACTTTGGGGCTAGGTTTTGGTGTTGGGTTGTTTGCCATTCTGAAAGTAATAGAAACCATATTGCTGTCGGTAAAGGGATGATAACAATCCCTGATATTCGGTGACATCATGATGGCATAGGTGTCAAAAACACGTAATGGGAGGTCAGTGGCTGCTACGAGTGACTGACCAGTTTGATGCAATATTAGTGGAATTTGTGTCTGATAGCAGTGAAAGTCTGGAAAAGACTGACAGGTGAATGACAACAGATTGTCAACTTAAAGGCAGATAGTGAAAGCCAGAGGGCTTTTATGACAGCATTAAAGGAGACTCTCATCTTCCTGTAGTCTTAGACTATACACTTGGTGCACTGCTAGACCCTAACAGAGACTAAGCAACTGAACGTGAGGCACCAAGTGGCTTTGGGCAAGAGAACCCACAGATGATCTGATTGATATCAAATCAAGTGAGTCACATGTTTTGCAGTAGTAGAAGAAGAAAACTCTGTTGAAAAATAAAAATGGTAAATGAGGAGTCAGGTTCAAGTCTTTCTAGATGGCATAAAAAAATGAGATGTGTCAGTGTTATGGATTCCCCTGTCCCCTACCTCTCTTGCTCCCTGAACACACAATGACCCCTAGGACATTCTTAATGCTCAGCCTCAGGGGAGGAAAGGGATTAGGGCTGGTTTACAAATGAATAGAAGTGATAATATCAGTATTAGTCAGAGAGACTGTGGCTACATCACAGCTCCACTCATGGATTGCTGTGAAGGGCAACATTGAGAGAAAATTGTTCAGGGTGCAGAGCTGTGAGTGGTACACTTGATTGGCCATTTATGAAAGAAAGATAGGTGGTCCAAGGTAGAAATAAGGACTGACTCCTCAGCTGTGATAAATGATTGGGAAACTGGTGAAGAGACTGGGAAAACAACCCCATAAAGTCAGAAAATGCCCTCTGGTATATATATGTATTTGGACAGACTTGTAATAGGAAATACGTATATAGATATTTTTGTCTAACTTCAATGACCACCAGAGAACATTTACTTGAGGAGGACTTTACAACTAGATGGACAGGATGGCCTGTCCTATGGATGTTAAGCATCCTTCCCCACTCAAAGAAAAGAGCATGCACTGACACCAATATAGGCCTCTCTTACCAAGCTGGAGATATTGCTTCCACTGCTAAATATCTAAATTTCTAGCATCAGGAGCTGATTTTATGTACTTGATGTTTTCTCAACAAAGCCAGCTAATCCTCTTGGGGCAGGACAGTTACTTTGGACCCCTTCCACTCTCAAGGGAGCAGCAATGCATCCTTATTGAAGTCAGTATTATACTCCAAATTTGGCCTTTCCTTCTCTGACTTTGAAACCTTGAGCATAACCACTGTTCAAGGACTTATGGAATGACAGACATATCCATGTTTTATCGCTTCAGATCAAAGGACTTGTTCATGGCAAAAGAGAGATAACAATTGACTTATGATGTTGGAATTTGTTGATTTTACCATATTATTCCCAAACCCATAAACTGCTTGTCTGAAAAAGTGGTGAAAAGCCTGTTGGTGGTAAAGCTAAGGTATCAATCTCTGGCAATACCTTTTGCATTTGGGGGTATAGTCTTACAAGCTATGATATATGATCTTGATCAATAAAAATGCAAAATGATGGATCCTTAAGAGCAAGAGTACACTAGTTTAAGAATCAAGAAGTAAAAGTAGGAATGTTCCTTTTTTTTAATCACTCCCTTCATTTGATGCTTCTGCTCCTTGAAAAGTAGGCTCTGCTGGGTTAGAAGATGTGGTTCACAGGTGAGGAAGTGTGCTTCTTCCAAGAGACACAGTAAGAATTGCACTATTTGGAAACTTTCACCACTAACTAACCACTTATGAATTTTTCATCCTATTGAATTATCACACAATGACAAGAGTACAAATACTGCCTAGGAAAATCAACCTTGAGGGATTTCTGGGTGGCTTCAGTGGGTTAAGCATCCAACTCTTTATCTTGGCTCAGGTGATGGTCTCATGGTTTGTGAGTTCGAGCCCCTCCTTAGGCTCTGCACTGGCAGTACAGAGCCTGCTTGGGGTTCTCTCTCTCCCTCTGTCTGCCCTTCCCCCCCTTCTCTTTCTCTCTCCCTGTCCTTCTCTCTCTCACAATAAATAAATACATTTAAAAGAAAAGGACAATCAAACTTGATTAGCTTAAAAACCTGGTTGTCACTGAAAAAGCCATCAGTAAGGAGCAAAGACCCAATGGATTCACTTGGAAATATGGTCAATGATAGATGTAAATGGGGTATCACAAAATCTGAGGATGAACCAAGATGAAGAAATTAAAGGTTTAGAATATTTGAGGGAGAAATTCTGGAACATTTTACAGGTAAACAATCCAGAATATCTAAATTTCTGATCAAGTATGATGAAAACCTAGAATGGGAGATGGAGATGGAAAATAAAAAAACAACAATTTCCCGAACCATCTGAAACATTAGAACAATAACTTGGTTTGCTAACATTCCTATCCAATCTAATTTTCAGAGATTGCAACAATTCCTCACTTTGAAAGTATGGGGATGTGTCTCGATTCTCAGAAGTGAGAAGGTTTTGATCTCATATGAGATATGGATGTGGTAAAATGATGTAAGAGGCCAGTGAACCATACAATGCCCAAATTTTGTAGCATTCCCGATCTCCCTGGGTTCTCCCACTACCCCCACCTCCAACCTGACTGCCTGCCTTGCTTCCTGGCCAGAGTAGAGCTTACACGTTTCAGAACTAGTTAAATGTTATTAAAGTACTGGTCTATATTGCTGACATTACTTCTATCACAGACTAAAAAATCACATGTCTGTAACCTACTGACTGGAGAAACCCATGACCAGGCCCTGGTTGGACTGTACCTACAGAGAATGTTGCTTTATCAGAGGCTCTCTGGTGGAGCCAAGAGACATGACCTGAAAGATCAAGACAGTCAACTTTCCATTGGGTGGATGTTGACCACTAAACCATAAGAGATGGGAAGAACTAATGGATTAGTAGCTTGCCATCTCAGGCCTACAGGTAGTGTAGCTTCATACAGTCTTTCTAAGAGATGCCCTATAAGACAAATCAACCAGCTTTAGTTTTCTGCAAAGCTATGTCTCAAATATTTAATACATTCCCTTGAATTTGATTGTCCTCCTGAGTCACTCATTTCCTCTCATGCTTCCTATCCTGCCCTCAATAAAACGTTACCCCATCTACCTTTGTCTCAGCCCCTAAGGAGCTGTTTCCTAGGGAACATGAGCTAAAATAAGACATCATGATTCCTTAGCAGGCACCTCTAAGAAATAAAGATATTCTGTATACCCACAATACCATTATCACAGCAAAGGAAATTAATACGTCTTTAAGTGCATATCTCCTAGAATATCTTTCCTAGCTATGCATTTTTAATATCTGTGTACAACTAATATTCACACACTAAATTTATTTATTATGCCTATTTTAGTTCCTCTTAATCTAAAATGCCCCTTCCCTTTTTATGGCATTTATTTTTGAAGTATTCCAGCTAGTATTTTTGAATGCTTCTTCATGGTGACATTTCTTTTGTGCCTCTCTTCTTGTGAATAAGGCAAGCTGAGTATACAATGGGCTTCAAAAATACCAAAATATGCAGGCCTTCATTCTGCAATAACACCACCCACACTATCTTAGGTCATTTTCCACAAACCATTCAGTAAATTTGTTTAGAGAGGAACTCTTTCATTTTTGCTTCTTGTTATTAGGGTCACTTTTAGATATTTGACAGTTCTTTATCAGGTCATTATTTCTCCGATATCCTGTCACATTTGTCACTCCTGCCTTGTTTAAAGATCTTCAAATTTGGAGAATTTCCTAGCCTTTGGGAAAAATTTACTGTCTTTTTCACAGTACTAAATACAGGCTATGTTCTAGAGAGTAGCTTTTTAAATTGTGCTCTATTTATTGGTTAACATACTTTTTTCCTGTTTTTCATATTGCAAAATTTAACTGAAAACTTTTTTGTGTTGATGGAGAAATTTCTATTTTTTCTATTGTTGTGGGTTAATACTTTAGTTGTAATTAATTTACCGCCGTCTAATGAGCTTTCAAAAAGGAAAGGTTAAAAATATCATTTATAAAAATGTGACCTGAATGTTGTACTTATCACATCTGCTTGCATCATTCGGCACAAACTTAATCAATGGCCTTACATAGCTACAATGGAGCCTGAGAAGGGCATTCTCCAGCTGGATAACACTGTGCAAGAAAAGCCAGATTGTTCTATTGTAAGAAGGAAAAATGAATCATGGAATGATTAGCACTTTTAGTAACACAGTTTCTCCTACATTTCTGGAACTTTAGAGCATGTTTAAGGATCTGAAAGGGGGTTACATTTGTTTACCATCTTGGTTTGTGCATTCCAATTTGCCCTCTTTATTATATTCTTTCTAATTATCTAAATCATGCCATCTTTTGTTCCTGACTTCACATTGAATATTTTGAAGTTTTCTTTAATGTCAGTGCTATAAACAGAATGTGTGTGTTCCTCAAAAATTCATACACTAAATCCTAATGTCCAGTGTGATAATATTAGGATGCGGGGCCTTTGCGATGTGATTAGATCATGAAGGTGCAACCCTCATGAATGGAATTAGTGGTCTTATAAAACAGACTCCAGTGAGCTCTCTTGTCCCTTCCACCATGTAAGGACATGGTGGGAAGATGTTTGTCTATGAACCAGATACTCTTATCAGACACCATTTGGCTGCCATGTTGATATTAGGCTTCCAGCTTCCAGAGCTGTGACAAATAAGTTTCTGTTGTATACAAGACACCCAGTAGTTGTTATTCTGTTATAGAAGCCCTACTGGACTAAGACTGTCAGTAACTAGATTTTCAGAAATAGAAACTCTGTAATTTGGTTTAATATATTTCTTAATCCTCTAATTTGTTCCTCTGGGATTTTATTATTTTTTTCTTAATCCAACCTCATCCTTTTATCTCATTTTTTTAAAATTTTATCATCTTACTTTGACTTTTGGCTTTAGTGAACTTATTTCTTATTGTTTCTCTTCAGTGTTTCATCTGTGGAAATTTACTTTTTTCTTTTTTTTTCCTCCATCATTGCATACAGTAAAACCTTGGTTTGAGAGCATAATTCATTCGGGAAACATGATTGTAATCCAAAGCACTTGCATATCAAAGCGAATTTCCCCATAAGTAATAATGGAAACTCAGATTCACAGCCTAAATATTTCCACAACCTGAAAATTCCACAACCTAAAAATATTCATATAAAAAAGTTATAATACTATAACACAAAATAATAAAGAAAATACAAAATATAAAGAAAAGTAAACAAATTAACCTGCACTTACCTTTGAAATCCTTCGTGGCTAGTATGAGGGAGACAAGAGAGAGGAAGGTTATTGTGTAGGATTACTTTCACTATCACTAACAGAATCACTGCTATCTATTTGCTCAATGGAATCTTCTGCCTTGGGGGCCATTGTATATGTTTGCATGGATGTTGACTACAGTACAGTATTAATAAACTCTTGTCATATACTGTATTTAATATACTGGCGATAAAGTAGTAGAGGGAAGGATCTCTACCTGCAGGCAGCCTGACCTAGAATGAAGCAAAGCATTCCTAAGCTTACTTTTATATGGAAAAGCAAAGGACTGTCTGTAGGTGCTTTGAAGTATACTAGTGCCAGTGGTGGACACCTTCCAGCATTCTTAAAAATCACTGATTTCTGCCAAACACCACGGCCTGATACCAAGCATCTGAGAATGGGAGATAATCACACACAAGCCCACAGTGAGAGAGAGGGAGAGAGAGAGAGAACCCTTGGCTCAGTTGTGATCATATGATGTTTGGCATCACATACTACCTGTATTGCAAGATATTGCTCATTTATCAAGTTAAAATTTATTAGAAATGTTTGCTTGTCTTGCAGAACACTTGCAGGACAAGTTACTCCCAATCCAAGGCTTTACCGTATTTTCTTTTGCACTTGGTCTGTCTTCTAATTTTTAAAACAGAAATTACTTAATTTTAAAATTTTATTTTCCCTTTAAAAATATTAACTCTCATATTTCCATTATGCTACATATTTTCTTTTTAATATTTTCAAAATTAATATGGTAAGCTTTGTTCAGATATTCAAATTAGTCTGATGTAATATGTATAAATCCCATGTGATACACTTCCCAGTATAATTGACAACTCCTTACTCTCTGAATAACAGTTTAGGTACTGGGTGCTGTGTTATGTATATTCTTCCACTGTGAAGAAGCAAGACTAAAAAGAGGGAAAAAGATTGGCAGGTGTTGTGTGCAGCTCTTTCTTGCAGAACTGAATAATGCTGTAGTGGGCTGAATTATTCCCTTTCAAAACGTTCGTGTTGAAGTCTGAACCCCGTTGCTCAGAATGAGCAAGATGTGGAGGTAGGGTCTTTAAAGAGGGAATTAGGTAAAAATGAAGTCACGGGGGTGTGTGCCTTAACCCAAAATGACTGTTGTCCTTATAAGAAGAGAAGATTATGACACAGGCACGCAGAGAGGAAAGACTATGTGAAGACAGGAAAGAAGGCCATCTACAAGCCAAGGAGTGAGGTCTTGGAAGAAACCAACCCTGAGACACCTGGATTTCAGACTTCTAGCCTACAGAACCGTAAGGAAATTTTCCATTGTTGAAGCCACCAGTCTGCGGCACTTTGTTTTGCCAGCCTCAGCAAACAAATACAAATGGTTTCTGCATTCTCCTCTGAGGTTGTATATGTGAAATATCCTGTGCATTGTTCAGTCAGCCACACTGGGTATATTATCTTCCTGTAAATGTGTATATTCTTGTGCTTTAGAAATCGATTCGATTCACTATGGACAAATTAAAAAGTGATTTTTTTCTTGCCTCTGATAAAAGGCTCATATCTTGTCATAGGAACATCTGATACAAACAATTTTTTGAATCTTTCTTGGCCTGCCAACTCTTCCATTCTGCATGCTTATCATTAAATTCCACAGTATGTGTTTTAATTTTCAGAATTTTGTGAATTACATTCTGTCTGATGTAGCTCTTTCCAGAATTAAATGTATAGCCAAGCTGGAATTCTCTATTCTCTCTCACATACATATTCTCTCTCTCTTTTCCTTCTTAAATTTCAAATTTAAACCACATTTCATTATTCATTGATTTCTGCCTTTAAATCTCTCTTCAAGTTGCTATAACAAAATACTATACACTAGATAGCTCATAAACAACAAAAGTTTATTTCTCACAGCCTGGAGGCTGGGAAGTCTAAAATTGAGGAGCCAACGCGGTCATGTTTTAGTGAGCATTCTCTTCCTTGTTCATAGCTGGCACCTTCTTGCTTTTGTACTCACATGGAGGAAGGGTCTAAGAAGCTCTGTGGAACTTCATTTTTTTTTTTAATTTCTATTTTTTAGAGAGAGAGAGAGGGAGCAAGCACATGAATGGGGCAGGGGTGGAAGGAGAGGGAGAGGGAGGGAGCAAGAGAGAAAATATCTCTTTTGTTAATTTCATATTTTATGTTTTTAAATTTACATCCAAATTAGCATATAGAGAAACAATGATTTCAGGAGTAGATTCCTTAATCCCCCTTACCCATTTAGCCCATCCCCTTTCCCACCCCTCCAGCAACCCTGTTTGTTCTCCATATTTATGAGTCTCTTCTGTTTTGTCCCCCTCCCTGTTTTTATATTATTTTTGTTTCCCTTCCCTTATGTTCATCTGTTTTGTCTCTTAAAGTCCTCATATGAGTGAATTCATATGATTTTTGTCTTTCTCTGACTGAATAATTTCACTTAGTGTAATACCCTCCAGTTCCACTCATGTAGTTGCAAATGGCAAGATTTAATTCTTTTTGATTGCTGAGTAATACTCCATTGTATATATACACCACTTCTTCTTTATCGATTCATCCATCGATGGACATTTGGGCTTTTTCCATACTTTGGCTATTGTTGATAGTACTGCTATAAACATGAGGATTCATGTGTCCCTTCGAAACAGCACACCTGTATCACATGGATAAATGCCTAGTAGTGCAATTGCTGGGTCATAGGGTAGTTCTATTTTTAGTTTTTTTGAGGAACCTCCATACTGTTTTCCAGGGTGGCTGCACCAGCTTGCATTCCCACCAACAATGCAAAAGAGATCCTCTTTCTCCACATCCTCGCCAACATCTGTTGTTGCCTACATTGTTAATGTTAGCCATTCTGACAGGTGTAAGGTGGTATGTCATTGTGGTTTTGATTTGTATTCCCTGACGATGAGTGATATTGAGCATTTTTTCATGTATCGATTGGCCATCTGGATGTCTTCCTTGGAGAAGTGTCTATTCATGTGTTTTTCCATTTCTTCACTGGATTATTTGTTTTTTGGGTATTGAGTTTGATAAGTTCTTTATAGATTTTGGATACTAACCCTTTATCTGATATGTCATTTGCAAATATCTTCTCCCATTCTGTCAGTTGCGTTTTAGTTTTGCTGATTGATTCCTTCGCTGTGCAGAAGCTTTTTATTTTGATGAGGTCCCAGTAGTTCATTTTTGCTTTTGTTTCCCTTGCTTCTGGAGATGTGTTGAGTAAGAAGTTGCTGCAGGCAAGATCAAAGAGGTTTTTGCCTGCTTTCTCCTTGAGGATTTTGATAGCTTTCTGTCTTACATTGTGGTTGTTCATCCATTTTGAGTTTATTTCTGTGTATGGTGTAAGAAAGTGGTCCAGGTTCATTCTTCTGCATGTCGCTGTCCACTTTTCCCAGCACCACTTGCTGAAGAGACTTCTTTATTCTATTGGATATTCTTTCCTGCTTTGTCAAAGATTAGTTGGCCATACATTTGTGGGTCAATTTCTGGGTTCTCTATTCTGTTCCACTGATCTGAGTGTCTGTTCTTGTGCCAGACCCATACTGTCTTGATGATTATAGCTTTGTAGTATAGCTTGAAGTCTGGGATTGTGATGCCTCCTGCTTTGGTTTTCTTTTTCAAGATTGCTTTTTCTATTCAGGATATTATCTGTTTCCATACAAATTTTAGGATTGTTTGTTCTAGCTCTGTGAAGAATTCTGATGTTGTTTTGATAGGTATTGAATTGAATATGTAGATTACTTTGGGTAGTATTGATATTTTAACATTATTTGTTCTTTCTATCCAGGAGCATGGAATCTTTTTCCTTTTTTTGTGTCTTCTTCAATTTCTTTCACAAGCTTTCTATAGTTTTCAGTGTATAGATTTTTCAACTCTTTGGTTATGTTTATTCCTAGGTATTTTATAGTTTTGGTGCAATTGGAAATGGGATCGATTCCTTGATTTCTTTTTCTGCTGCTTCATTCTTGGTGTATAGAAATGCATCCAATTTCTGTGCATTGATTTTATATTCTGCAATTTGCTGAATTCATGGATCAGTTCTTGTAGTTTTTTGGTGGAATCTTTTGGGTTTTCCTTATAGAGTATCATGTCATCAGCAAACAGTAAAATTTGACCTCCTCCTGGCCAAAACGGATGCCTTTTATTTCTTTGTGTTGTCTGATATTGGAGGCTAAGATTTCCATTACTATGTTGAATAACATTGGCAGTGTGGACCTGCCTGTCTTGTTCCTGACCTTAGGGAGAAATTTCTCAGTCTTTCCCCATTGACAAGGATATTAGCAGTGTATCTTTCATATATGGCTTTTATGATCTCAAGGTATGATCCTTCTATCCCTACTTTTTTGAGGGTTCTTATCAAGAAAGGATGCTGTATTTTGTCAAATGCTTTCTCTGCATCTGTTGTGAGGATCATGTGGTTCTTGTCCTTTCTTTTATTGATGTGATGAAACACATTGATTATTTTGCAGTTATTGAACCGACCCTTAAGCCCAGTATAAATCCCACTTGGTCGTGGTGAATAATGTTTTTAATGTATTGTTGGAGCCAGTTGGCTAATACCTTGCTGAGGATTTTTGCATTCATGTTCATCAGGGTAATTGGTCTATAGTTCTCCTTTTTAGTGGGGTATAACTGAGCTGCAATCATGGATGGATGCAGTGGCGGCAAGGATGGATGAAGCAGAACAGACAATCAGGGATATAGAAGACAAATTAATAGAGAATAATGAAGCAGAAAAAAAAGAGGGAGATTAAGGTAAAAGAGCATGATGTAAGAATTAGAGAAATCAATAACTCATTAAAAAGGAAGAACATCAGAATCCAAGGGGTCCCAGAAGAGGAAAAGAGTGAAATAGGGGTAGAAAGGTTATGTGAGTAAATCATAGCAGGAAACTTTCCTAACCCGGGGACAGACATAGACATCAAATCCAGGAAGCACAGAGACCTCCCATTAGATTCAACAAAAACTGACCAACAAGGCATATCCTAGTCAAATTCACAAAATACTCAGGCAAGGAGAGAATCATGAAAGCAGCAATGAAAAAAAAGTCTCTAATCTACCAGGGAAGACAGATCAGGTTTGCAGCAGACCTATCCACAGAAACTTGGCAGGCCAGAAAGGAGTGGCCGGATATATTATATGTGCTGAATCAGAAAAATATGCAGCCAAGAATTCTTTATCCAGCAAGGCTGTCATTCAAAATAGAAGGAGAGATAAAAAGTTTTCCAGACAAACAAAACATAAAGGAGTTTCTGACCACTAAACCATCCCTGCAAGAAATTTTAAGGGGGACTCTCTGAGGAGAGAAAAGATGCAAATATACATACATACATACATACATACATACCAGAAACAAAAAAGACCAGAAAGGACCAGAGGACACCACCAGAAATTCCAACTCTACAAGCATCATAATGGCAATGAATTCATATCTTTTAGTACTCAATATAAACGTCAATGGACTCAATGCTCCAATCAAAAGACATAGAGTAACAGAATGGATAAGAAAACAAGATCCATCTATATGCTGTTTACAAGAGACCCACTTTAGACCTAAAAACACCTTCAGAATGAAAATAAATGGATGGGGAACCATCTATCATGCTAATGGTCAACAAAAGAAAGCCATAGTAGCCATACTTATGTCAGACAATCTAGAATTTAAAATAAAGACTGTATCAAGAGATGCAGAGGGGCATTATATCATAATCAAGGGGTCTGTCCACCAAGAAGGCCTAACAATTGTAAACATTTATGTGCCAAATGTGGGAAAACCCAAATATATAAATCAATTAATCACAAAGAAACTTATCGATAGTAATACCACAATAGTAGGAGACTTCAACACCCTACTCAGAGCAATGGACAATCATCTAATCAAAAACTCAACAAGGAAGCAATGACTTTGAATGACACACTGGACCAGATGGACTTAACAGATACATTCAGAACATTTCATCCTAAAGCAGCAGAATATACATTCTTCTCCAGTGCACATGGAACATTCTCCAGAATAGACCATATACTGGGACACGAATCAGCTCTAGGTACAAAAAGATCGAGATGACACCATGCATATTTTCAGACCACAACTCTATGAAACTTAAAATCAACCACAAGGAAAAATTTGGAAGTAACAAATATTTGGAGACTGAAGAACATCCTACTAAAGAATGAATGGGCTGACCAAGCAGTTAAAGAGGAAATTAAAAAGTATATGGAAATCAATGAAAATGATAACACCACAACCCAAAACCTCTGGGATGCAGCAAAGGTGGTCCTAAGAGGAAACTATATAGCAATCCAGGCCTTTCTAAAGAGGGAAGAAAGACCTCAGATACACAACCCAACCTTACGCCTTAAGGAGCTGGAAAAAGAACAGCAAATAAAACCCCAAACCAGCAGAAGACAGGAAATAGTAAAGATTAGAAAAGAAATTAATGCTATCAAAACCAAAAAAAAAAAAAAAAAACCAGTAGAATAGATCAATGAAACCAGAAGCTGGTTCTTTGAAAGAATTAACAAAATTGATAAACCACTAGCCAGTTTGATCAAGAAGAAAAAGGAAAGGACCTAAAAAGAGAGAGAATATCTTAAGCAGGCTGCATGCTCAATGTGGAGTTGGATGTGGGGCTCAATCCCATGACCCTGGGATCATGACCTGAGCCAAAATCAAGAGTCAAGCACTCAACCTACTGAGTTACCCACATGCCCCTGGAACTTCTTTTATGGGGACTAAAACCAACCCATGAGGTCTCCACCCTAATGGCCTAAGGTTTACCAAAAGCTCCACCTCCTGATATCATCATTAGGGATTATTAGGATTTCAACACATGAATTTGGAGTGGGGGGGGGGACACAGACATTCAGACCACAGTAGTTATTATGCTTGTATTTCAGATGGTAGAAGCAAGGATCATATTGTGGAATTCAACCAGAAATAAGTTATACATCACATTTAAAATATAACTTTATTGCATCAAAATATTTACATAAAATTATTAGTTACATTTGTTGCAGTTAATATGAAGTATTAGTTGACTTTAATCTTGCCCTCCCAGAAATTTGATATGAATGGGATATGATGGAGTAGCTACTGTCTCTTGAGTGAACTGATACTTCTTTTTTTCTTTCTTTCCAGAAAATAGACTGGTTCAAATTCATTTAGTAACTTTAGAATTACAATTAAACTAGTGGATTTAATAAATATTTTTCTATTGTCACTACTGATGGCAGTGTTTCTCCCTGGTGGAAGTCATTTTTTACAGTAAGGGCTGACCCAGTATCCTTTTTTCTTTATCACTTTCCACCTCCATAGCTTATTCAAAGTTACAGGCACTACTTCTTAGTTTCAGGCCAAAGCAGCTCCATCAAAATAGAGTATAGCCTGTTAAATTACTCTTTCTCAGTCATTGCTTCTGCAGGCTTCCTGCTCTCCAAGTGTTTGCAATTTCACTGAAATGACTAGAAAACCCAGCCATGTGATCAGCATGGAATCTTTATAAAAGGAGCTTCAAACACCTCTCACATGGTCATCTTAACCATTAACAGGCAATATCCTCACTACATATCTTGCCACAGGTGGTACTCAGAAGTTGATAAAACATCATCTGAAAGAGAGTTCTGGAGTTGTGATGAAAGCAGGAAGTTTTGACCCTGTTTGTGTGACCAGGTAATTTTCTTTTTATTATTACTTAGAGGTAGAGTATTTGGAAGTATTTCAGTCAATAGAGCAAGTCTAGAATACTTGGGAGAAATTGTTCACACTTTTCCACAGATTATGTGGGAAATAAATGCATGCACTCATACTTTACTCAGTTCACATGATTTTATACTGGTACTCAAAGTGTAGAAACAGCTGTCATCAAAATTAATGACTACATTTTGTTGGTAACTTTGAACGTTGCAAAATTTGAAATGGGAATATTGGTAGAAACAATGATCATGATTCTTGGCAGTAATTCTAATTGCTGAAATTTAAAATGGACAAGTATCTGAACAGTGAGAGATCTTCATTGTAAAATTTATAATAAAATTTTTCCTTCTTCATTGTAAAATTTGTGATAAAAATTTTCCTTATTAATACAGTAATAGTAATATGAAAAGAAAAATGGAAAAAGGGAAATGTTTTTACTATGTTGTTTACTATAGACACTATGTTTATAAGTGTCTATAAATTAAAAAAATAACTGAATTGACAAAATGGTTTGTAAATAAACTAGAAATTCTGGTTAAAATACTTTTACCATTAATGGGAAGCAAAATGGCCATAAAGTCAAACTGGAAAGATCAAAATATCCACTGCATTGAAGTAAAATATAAAAGTATCTTCTATCTTCAGCTTTGTATGTGTAAGTACAATTAGAAGCTAGAGAATAATTATCTGAATGAGGGTCCATGTGAATTGGCTTTTTTTTGGTCAAAGAGAAACTGAAACTCCTGGTTCTTCTACCTGATTTGCTTTTAATTAATTAGTTGTGTAGTTTGTGGCAAATCGCATTACTATCTTGGTCACAGGTTACTAATCTTTAAAATGAAATTTTTTACCGTCTTTCAGTAAGCTTTATTTCAATTCTGTCATGAATTTCATTTACTGTTCTCTTTGGTTTACTTGTCCCCTGTCTTTAGCTGCATCATTCATGTATTCTGTACAATTAAATGAACTTAGATAATACCTTTCCATGAGGAAGGATACTGCCTCGGGTAATGTAAAGAACCGGAGGATTTAAATCTCAGAGATGGACGGGGGGAAGAAAGTAGAAATAAATGAGCTTTAGGGATGCTGTTAGGACGTAAGTGCCTTTTAGTAGGGGCCATCCTAGGTAAAATTTTTATTCTATTGTAAAATAAAAAGCCTTTAAATTTTAGTTCCTTTTATTTATTTATTTTTGAGAGAGGGAGAGAGAGACAGAGTGTTAGTGGGGGAGGAGCAGAGAGGGGGAGACACAGAATCTGAGGCAAGCTCCAGGCTCTGAGCTGACTCAAACCCATGAACTGCGAGATCATGACCTGAGTGGAAGTTGGATGCTTAACTAACTGAGCTACACAGGCACCCCAATAAAAAGCCTTTTAAAATACCATCTTTGTGTTCCTGGTGAAAAACTAATACCTATTCATTATAAGTCATTAAGTGAGGAAAAACTGAATACATATACTTTTATGTCTACTGAAAAAATAAGGCAGTTACCATTTTTAGTCCTTTCTATGTGCCAAGAAATATATTGAATGTTTTCATATAAATAATAAAATTAAGGAAAGAACATTTTCCTTCTTTTGGCCATTTTTTTTTCAAATTGATGACTTAGAAAATATTCAAAGAAAATTTTAAAATTGTAATTGTTGTAAAATACACCATAACATAAAATTTACCATCTTAATTATGTTAAGTCTACAGTTCAGCAGTGCAAAGTATATTCACATTGTTGTGCAACCAATCTCCAGAACTCTTTTCATCTTGTAAAATTAAAGCTTTATACCCATTAAACAACACTCTTCCCATTTCCCCCTAGCTACTGGAAATCAAAATTCATCTTTCTGTGTCTATACATTTGACTGCTCTAGGTAGCTACATCTAGGTATCAAGGATATCTAGACTGAGATATCAAGGGGAATCATACAGTATTTTTTTGTGGGGCAATGGACTTATTTTCATTTAGCATAATGTCTTCAGGGTTCATCCCTGTTGTAACATGTGTCAGAAAACCTATGGAAAATTTGTTTTCTTTTCGAATCTGATTAACATTCAATTGTATGTATTTACCACATTTTGTTTATCCGTTAATTCATAAATGGATACTTCAGTAGCTTCCACATTTTGGTGATTGTAAATAATACTGCTATGAGTATGGGTGCACAAATACCTCTTCAAGACCTGCTTTCAATTCTTGTGGGTGTCTGTCCAGAAATGGAATTCCGGGACCATATGGTAATTCTCTTTTAAGTTTTGGAGGGAAGCACCATACTGTTTTCCATAATAGCTGCACCATTTTTACATTCCCACCAACAGTGCATGGAGTTCTAATTTTCCCACATCCTTATCAACCCTTGTGATTTTCTGGGTTTTGTTGTTTGTTTCTGATGTTTAGCATAGTAACTATCTTAATGGGATAAGGTAGCATCTCATTGTGGTTTTGATTTGCATTTTCCTAACGATTTCAGCATTTCCTAATGATGCTGAACAGCTTTTTGTGTGCTTGTTAGCCATTTTTATCTTCTTTGCAGAAAGGTCTATTCAGGTCTTTTACCCATGTTCAGTCAGGTTTTTTTGCTTTGTTCTTGAATTGTAGGGGTTCTTTATATATTCTTTATAGTAACCTTATCTGATTTTTGATTTGCAAATATTTTCTCCCATTCCATAGATAGCTTTTTCACTCTGTTGACTGTGTCCTTTGATGGAGAGAAATTTTCAGTTTTAATATAGCTTAATTTTATCTATTTTTACTAAGCTAAGTCACTTAGTTTGTTACTTATTTGAGTTGTGCTAGGAGCACTAGACTTAGTGTGTAGGATGCTTGGTAGCACTTTAAGAGCAAAGACTGATTCCATGAGAGGTTTTGTGTTATAAATATAACAGCTAATTTAAACAAGATATATCTAACACAGAAGCTCAAAGAAAGCTGGGGCCATTCTTAGATACAAATCATGAGTTTGCTGAATAAATTATTGAATAGCAGAAGGGTAAGACTATAAATAGGCAAAGATTACTTTGCCTATTTATCTGGTTCACTCCTATGATATTTACTTGTCACTTAATAGCTTGTAAGCTGGATTTGATTTTCCCAGCTGTGCACCAGGGCAGCAGGAAATCAGATCATTCAAATTTTCTTTTTTAGAGTAAATCTAAGTTTACACATTTACTCATTGAATCATTTGACTATTAAGAAATTTTGCTAACTTTGATTAATAAAAATTTAGTTGCTAAAAAATGATTCACTAAATGCTAAATGATATAGTATCTTTTAAAATATCTTATTCACTACATATTTAAATAAATTATAATTGCTTAAAGAACACCGATACCTTGTCTTTGTCAGAGTGGCTAGTCAACAGAGAGATCCTTGGGTTAAATGAAGACTAATATTCACATAAATGGAGTATAATTGGCAACAATTTTTCATCCTGCTAATTCCTTCCATAGCTATTTCAGATACTGAAATGTGACAATTTGGCTTTACAATGTTCAAGTTTTCTTTTAATATCTGTGACAATCACTAGTCTGACTTGTAATGACATCCTACAGACCTTTTAGTATGAGCTGTAAATCATTTTGTGAAGCTCATTTACTCAAATGACCTCCTTTATATAAGATTTGATTTTGTTCTCTTCTAACTATAATAAAATGAAATTTTATACTAAATAATATTTTAATAGTCCAACAGCATTTTAATTCTTTTATAAATCCACCTAGGGGAAATGTGACAATGTTGGAGATTCAAAGCAAAATATCAACAAACTATTGTGATTTGCAGTTGAGGAGGGAGAAAATGATTGAAATGACAAGAGAACCATTAGTTAGATCTAGTGTTTTTTTTCCCATTAGGCTAGTACTAACACTAAGTAAACTGCTGATGAAGTGTTATTGTTTAGAATATAATTAATAAAGAATAGTCCTGTTCTCTATATCAATAAATCATGTTAACTGGCATAGCTTTGGGAGATGGAAAACAAACAACTCTTAAAAACAAACATAGTTTTAATGAGCTGTGTTGAATAAGGGCAATCAAATTTTCTGTCACATCTAATCCAACTCTACCTGTGTGTAAGGGATCTGAGCATAATTGATGAAAACTTGTAGTAAATCTTAAGACACAATTTCTTACAAATATGGAGATTTTTTTCACTTACATATGCTTTATGTATATTACCAAATAGCTGAAAAATATTAAATGTGTTGGTCTGGGCCCTCTGAGGCCCTAAGATGAGAATTAATGTTCAAGAAATTAATTAGGAAAAATTCTTCTGAGAGAAAATAGAAGAAGCCAGCTGAGGCTGAGAGAGTTGTCAGATGCCAAGTATGACCTAAGGTGGAAGGAAGAGAAGGATAGGAAGATTATGTGGAACCATTGGAGACCCTAGTGCAAAGCTGAGAAATACTCAGCAAGACTGTCAAAGAGAACTCAAGCCAAAACTGCACATCAGAGGATTCCTATGTCCTTCAGAAATGGTCCTGAATTAGTATTCTTGCCACCCTCAGTCACTGTTTTGGAGCAGTCCACAGGAAGCATAATCTTGATAGAAATAAAGCAATGGATTTCTGAGTGCAGCAGCTGAGTCCTTGAGTTAATTATGTTTCCTGCAGCAGGAGATCTGAGAGACATCTTCATAGTAAACATTTAAAAATGGGGTATTGAGGGCCTCCTGTGGGTGGCTCAGTTGGTTAAGCATCCTGATTTTGTCTCAGGTCATGACCCTAGGGTCATGGGATTGAGCCCCTCATTGAGCTTCACATTGAGCATGGAGCCTGCTTAGGATTTTGTCTCTCTCTCCCTCTGCGCCTCTCCACCACTTGCATATACTCCCTCTCTTTCTAAAATAAAATTAAATTAAAAAATTTTTTAAATTTAAAAATAGGGTATTGATTATATATGATCAATATCCATATGATAGACTAATTAGTAATATAAAAACTGGGTGAGTCGACATGTATTATGGATAAAAAAACAAACAATGTTTTTATTGGTGAGAGGAACAGATTTGAGAACAAGTGTGGAATGTTACTTCCTTTGAATAAAAGGAACACTCCCTCAAAAACATCTGTGCTTACACTTGTATATACATGAATGGTATCTGCAGGAACAAATATAAAGTCAAGTACATTAGTATCTCTAGGAGAATGGGGGTGAGAATTGGGACATTTACATACTTGTGAGAATGCATGTTTTTAGTCTAATCTGGCTTCTTGCTGTCTTTAAAGAAGGCATACTGCTCTTAGGATTTACAACAACTAAATATAATTGACTTTAATCTTGTGATGTTTCTTAGATTTATTACTTACATAATGCTATATCATCATTTCTTGTTGCTTTCTTTTGTTAGTGTGAACAAATGTAATTTTAGGACCTTAATCCTAAACTTTCCTAGGGTCACTTATCTTATTTATGCATTTAGTTAATGATTTGTCTTCCTTTCTTCAGGACTCATGAGAAAAAAAATGTATAAAAATGAGAAATATTTTATCTCAACTAAGTTGCTCTGGTCTACCTCTGTCTTTTATGTCTCTTAAATATGAGACATTTGGGTACTTAAAATCCTGGACAATTTTCTCTTCCACTATTAGCAAATGAAGCGTTTGGAACTCTTTTCTTTTGCTTTTCCTTCATATATACATTTTCTTATGTTTTCTAATATAAATAAGTACTTTGCTTCCAACACATTGTTAGAATTTTCCTTACATTATTACTTTCCTCTTTCAAAAATCTTCATGAACTACTTAATATTATACATCCCCATACTATCTCATTATTTAACAGTATATAACATTTTATTGTATTATCAATTGTAAGACCCACCATTACTTTAAGTACTCATCATAAAATTACAACAAAATACTCCCATTCACTAGGTTTGTTTTAATTTTGTAAACATTGATAAAACATTTTATAACTATTTATATAAAGATATTTATCATCTATCACATATATATATATATATGTCAGTTTTTGTAAATGTAGTTTTAGGTATAACTATAAATTCTTCATTTTCTAAGTCAATTGCTGTGAATACTTTTTTAAATGTGTATTTATTTGTTTTTGAGAGAGAAGGAGAGCAAGTGAGTGGGGAGGGGCAGCAGAGAGAGACGGGGACAAAGGATCTGAAGTAGTCTCTGGGTTGACAGCAACAAATCCAAGGTGAGGTGGGGCTCAAACTCACAAACCGTGACATCATGACCTGAGCTGGAGTCGAATACTCAACTGACTGAGCCACCTAGCCACCCCTGCTGTGAATACTTTTACCACAGAGTCATGTACTGTTTAAGTTTTCCACACACTGTCGTCATCCCATGTGGAACTAAGAGTTCTATTGATGCAGATATCTCAGAGAGGGGCCCATTGTACTTTGTTTAATGGCACTTGACTGTCAGAGCAAAAGTCTGTTTCGCTTCAGCCCCTTCATATTTTTCTAGTTGGAAATTTGGAAAGGATTCAGTCAATCTCTCTGATTGTACTTCAGCTGAGGGTGTTCAGGAGCCTTCATGCGTTGTTATTGCACCCTTTTCCCAGAGAGTCCATGAATCTCTTTGGGCCAGATATGACCCAGGGTCCACCTTGTTCTGATTCTAAACACAGAATTGCCAGACGTGGGATCACAGACTCTCATGTAATGGAAGAAAAGAATACTGCATCAGCTTTCTTCTTCAGGTTTCCAGTAGAGTCTGAGTTTTCACTTATGTGTTAGACCCAGAAGCTGATTGGCTCTGAAAAGGTAACTCAGACTTTGGAAGTGAAAATGAACCAAATGTAATAAAGTTGTCATCCTCCTGGAATCCTTTTTTTTTTGGTATATTTACATGTTTATATTTTATATTTTATTCAGTTTATACATTTTTAGTTTACTTATATACCTTCTTTTTGTTGGTTTTAATTCATTATTTCCTTCTCTAGCTTTTATTCTTCTCATAAGCAAGATTATTTTCATATTTTTATGAAACATAATAGATCATAATAAAATCCTTTTCATTTATTCAACTTCAGTATGCCTTATAAATACTATAGAGATTCCACTGACATTTACTGTCATCAGTGAGCTACTTTGTATCCTGATTTTGATGAACCCATCATTTTACTGAAGAGAGTGAGCAGAACTCTGAATGGAACTCACCCAAACTCCACCACTTTGATTGGTGTCTATGCTCTTGACAACACAAATTTAAAAATCCTTTAGAATAAATCTTTTAAAATGATACTTCACACTTCTATGTGTCTTTACCACCTGCAAATCACAATAACGAAACACATGCTACTTTCCATCTCTTCTTTCATTCCTTCCCCAATCAAAAAACTTCAAACATTCATCCATGCTTGTCTAGCACACAATGGATATCCTGTTTAGAAAAACACTTTTATTTTTGCAAGTAATAGAAGTTCTCTCGGCCTATTTGGCAAGGTAACAATTGAGTCTGTTTTCTAAACTATACCTGCACATGACTAACTTCTTTGAAATAAACCTCTTAGTTTCAACTCACTGATATTTTCCTTGCAGTGTATACATTTCTATGTAATTTGCTTTTCTCATTTCCAACTGTGCTATTGTGCTCCTAGTTACCAATGTCAAAGTAACGTGAAAGACCGATTGGTTGATTGATTGATTTATAAATTCCTGACATTGGGTGTCAGGACATTTTTTCCTTTTGATTTTCTGTTTTCTTTATTTATCAAGAAGATATTTTTTAATCATTTCATACAGAGATTTTCATACTTTCTCCTTTATTACTTTGGAACTTTAAACTATAAACACATTGTTATTTCAAACTTATTAACTCTAAATTTCTATGAAGAAAATCCCCTCTGCTTTTCTTTTTACCATGTGCTTTATAATCTCCTCATTTCTGTCTGTTTCATTATAATTTAAGTAAATTCAACCTCTGCCAAGTAAGAATATCTATTATATCCCCATCATAAAGTAAGATCTTGGAATGAGAAGTTCAATAAGGTATTTTTTATGCCCCTGGAGTAATCCCATCTATTAAAAGAGGAGATACATAAAACATTATAAAACTATATGATGTTCTTTAACTGGTACACTTACCAAATTTAGGGAGAACACCAAAGAAGATACAATAAATCTTTCAGGAGTGGATGGGGGAAACATAGGGAAGGAATTAAGAATACTGCAAACTTTGATATAGGCTAACAAAACAAAACAAAGGAACTATCTTCAAGTGTACAGCTGTTTTAGAGGCCTAATGACCCTTAAAGCCTTTAACTAAAAGGGAAGAGAAGGGAAAATGATAATAATAAAAAAGTCCAGAATGCCCATTCATGGGGTACTTGCATTTCCTAGTCTCAGAGGAAACATTAGAGTGATAAAAATATAATAAACATACTAAGTGTTTTCCTTTGAAGAAGTAGGACACTATTTGCCCATTTATGTTATCATTTTTCAAAATGTTTTCTAAAAATTTTTGCAAAATTGTTATCAGAACTAATTTATGGACTCAAGGAGGAAACTGTTATCAATACTTGGTCTTATCTTTACCTCAATAGGTATTGTTTAAGTTGATATATTTATTTACTAAATACTGTTCCAAATAAAATATAGATGTTTAAATAATTCATATCTAGAACAAAAAGATTTCTCTACTTAAAATAAGCCAAAATATTTTGAAATTTCTGAAGAAATTTTCTGAAGTGCAGTTTTAAAAAATGGGTAGACAAAGATTATCTGGTTTAAAATCATGTCAGACTGGCAGGATCTTGCACACATTTTGAAAGATTTTCTGTTTCTGGGGAGCCTGGGTGGTTCAGTCAGCTGAGCGTCCGACTTCGGCTCAGGTCATGATCTTGTAGTTGACGAGTTCAAGCCCCGCGTTGGGCTCTGTGCTGACAGCTCAGAGCCTGGAGCCTGCTTCTGATTCTGTGTCTCCCTCTCTCTCTGCCTCTCCCCAGCTCATGCTCTGTCTCACTCTGTCTCAAAAATAAAGATAAACATTTAAAAATAAATACAATAAAATAAAAAGATTTGCTGTTTCCTAATATTATATACCCCATAATCTAGCATCTCTTTTTATTATTTTACAGCTCCTTTGCCATCACAATAGAAATAGAATTTGATTAAAGAACTATTGATTGGGGTGCCTGGATGGCTCTAACTCAGGTAAGCATCTGACTCGTGAATTCGGCTTAGAGTATGACTCCAGGGTCATGGGATCAAGCCCCTCATTTATTCTCTCTCCCTCTCTTTCTCTCTCTCTCTCTTTCTGTCTCCCCCTCTGCTCCTCTTCTCCACTCATGTTCTCTCTCTCTCTCTAAAATAAAAAAATAAATATAAAAAAAGAATTATTGATACATGTGGAATCTTCCCAAAATCTATGGTACTTAAATTCTAGTAGATAGAAGAATCAGTAGGAGAGATTTTATGTTAATTTCTTAAATTTATCTCTGTGTACTCTTTGACCTGTAGCCATTTGAATATCCTTCTAATGTTATCCTAGAAATATGTTTTTATTTATAATAATAAATAACAATTTTGAGTGCTTTAAATTATAGAAACACACTAGAGGCGAGTCTTTGCATTTCATTGACATTGATTGCCCTATACAGGTAAAACATCAGTCTGTTAGTAGCTTACTACCTTAAGTTGTTTGGTTGAGGTAACAGCATATTCTAAATTACACTCTTTCCAAAAACATGCATTTTACTGATGATTCAGATTACTTAAAACCACACAAATTTAATTTTCTTTTATAATCCTAAGAAAATCAATATATTTACTGAAGATAAAGTATCCTGTACATATATACCGTTTCTTGAGTAGCTAGCAAAGATAGTGCTATTGTGTCTGTAATTTGAACAATTTGGCTCCTATATCTGCTGTAACTCTCTTCTAGGTATATGGTGATGTCAGGGTGTAAAAAAGTGAGTGCATCTCTTCATTTCTATATCCTCAACAAGCTACCTGCCACCCACACTCATGTCTGCCTTTGATCAGAAGAGGCTTTACCTTTCCCTCTTCTGGTTCCTGCCTTGACTATCGTTTCCTACACATGAAGCATGCATGAAAACCTAAAAAAGCAGCTCTTTATATAAAGTGTTTGATAATTTTATCTACACCATATGGGAGAAGAAAAGTTGAAAGAAAGACACACTGACCTATTTATATACAGACTCACACAAAACCGCACACTCACACATCCAACAGACTTTATTTTTCCCAATTTAGCTAATTTAGTTCTTCAGTGTCTTGTGAAAGTTTGAGACCTTTCTGGCCAAATTACCAAGGATTCCCATATGTTCTGTATATAAGATTGGTTCACACCAAGACCACTCCATCTGGCCCTGAATTACATGTCTTTATACTCTAAAGGGGAATCTAAATTTTTCCCTATTTTGGATTATATCCTTATCTTCTTCAATTAATTTGATATCCGATAATATTAGTGCTAATCACTCCTTTCCCTTTCCTAACCACATACTCCCTAGGGTGAATGGGCAGAGGGTAGAGATGAGTAATGTCAGGGGTTAGTCCTTCCCCAAGAGATTTAGGCATCTGTTTCTTCTTAAAATACCAGTATGCTCTTTACTCTTTAGTAATGTAATGTAACAATAATGAATTAAATAATTTTGCAACATATTGTGGTTTTATTTTTTAATTCTACTCTTTCCCATATGGAAAAATGAAAATTATAAGGAAATGACCAGGTTTCTGTTTTGTGTTGATTATTGTTTTTGCTTTCTGCTTCAACAGTAACCTCAATAACTACACTTAAATATGTTGCCTGATATTACAGTTTAGTTTTTCTTCTTGTCTGCACTTGATGTTTGCAAGCTCTGAGAACTGCTTTTATTAGTGTCTTACACTCTTTCTTTTTGGGCCTCATTATAAACTGGAATGTGACTGTTCACATTAAGGACCTTTGCTTAATTCTACCACAGCAGTGTTTTTGTTTGTTTTTAAGCTGTATCTCAACTTATTAATACATACTTTGATTAAGTAAAATTAACAGCATGATCAGTTGGTTTGCAATTCTCATACTGTCTTTATTCAATTTATTAAAACTAATACAAAAGAAAGCAAAACGAAAACATTCCACCAATTTGCCTAACCCCTACTGCCAGCCTCTGGTAACCACTGGTCCACCAGTCTGTTCTCTATGTTTATGAGCCTGGGATTTTTTTGCTTTTATTTTTGTTTTAGATTCCACATTTAAGACAGATCATATCTGTCTTTCTGTGACTTATATCTCTTAGCATAATTCACTCAGGGTCCCCCCAAATTGTCACAAATTACAAGTTTTCGGCTTTATTATGACCAAATAATATTCCAGCATATGTGTGTGTGTGTGTGTGTGTGTGTGTGTGTGTGTGTGTGTATCTCCCGTTTCCTTTATTCATTTACCAATCAGCAGACACTTATGTGGTTTCCATATCTTGGCTATTATAAATAATACTGAAATTAACATGGGGTGCACATATTAATTACTTTTCAAATTAGTGTTTTTGTTTGCATCTGATAAATACTCAGTAGTGGAATTGCTGTATTGTATGGTAGTTCCATTTTTAAAGTTTTAAGAATATTCCACTGTTTTCCATAGTGGCTGCACTAATTTACACTCCCACTAAAATGTAAAAGGATTATCTTTTCTCCACATCCTTGTTAGCATGTCTTTGTCTTTTTGATAATAGTTATTCCAATAGGTGTGAGGTGATACTTCAATCTGGTTTTGATTCTAATAGGTGTGAGGTGATACCTCACTGTGGTTTTGATTTGTATTTCCCAGACACACAATTATTTTTGAGAGAGACGGAGAGAGACAGAGCATGAGCAGGAGAGGGGCAGAGAGAGAGGGAGACACAGAATTCAAAGCAGGCCCCAGGCTCTGAGCTGTCAGCACAGAGCCCATCATGGGGCTCAAACCCATGAGCTGTGAGATCATGACCTGAACTGAAGTTGGACACTTAACCAACTGAGCCACTCAGGTGCCCCTCATCTGCCCATTTTTAAAATCATATTGTTTGTTTTGTTTACCATTGAGTTGTATGAGTTCTTTGTATATATTTGATATATATTAGCCCCCAAGATAAATGATTTGAAATTATTTTCTCCCATTCAGTAAGCTGCCTTTTCATTTTGTTGATGGTTTCCTTTGCTGTACAGAAGCTTTTTATTTTTATTTATTTTAATTTTTTAAGTATGTTTATTTATTTTGAGATAAAGCACACAAGTGAGGGGAAGGGCATAGAGAAGGAGAGACAATCCCAAGCAGGCTCCATGCCATCACCATCAGCATAGAGCCTGACGTGAGGCTTGACCCCATGAACTGTGAGATCATGACCTGAGCTAAGACCAAAAGTCATTTGCTAAACCAATTAAACCACCCAAATGCCCCCAGAAGCTTTTTAGATTGATGTAGTACCATGTGGTTATTTTTGCTTTTGTTTCTTTTGCTTCTGGTGTCAGATTAAAAAAATCATTACCAAGACCAACATCAAGGAGATTACCACCTGTGTTTTCTTCTGGATGTTTTATGGCTAAGGTCTTAGGTTCAAATATTTAATACTTTGAGTTAATTTTTACTTGTGATGTAAGATAGTGGACCAGTGTTTGTTTGTTTTTTTTGTTTATTGCATGTGGCACTCCAGTTTTCCCAATGCTATTTATTTAAAACACTGTCTTTTCCCCCATTGTATATTTTTCATGCCTTTGTCATAAATTAATTCATCATATATGTGTGGATTTACTGCTGGACTGTCTATTCTGTTCCTTTGATCTATGTGTCTGTTTTTATGCCAATACCATACTGTTTTCACTACTACAGTTTTAGAATATAGTTTGAAATTAGGGATTTTGATGCCTCCAGTTTTGCTCTTTCTCAAGATTGCTTTGACCATTGTGAGTCTTTGTATTTTGTGGATTCATACAAATTTTAAAATTGTTTGTTCTATTTCTGTGAAAAATATCATTGAAATTTTGATAGGAATTGCATTGAATCTTTATATTGGTTTGGATAGTATGGACATTTTCACCATACTAATTTTTCCAGTCCATGAGCATGGAGTATATTTTTATTTATTTATGTCTTCAATGTCTCTTACTAATTTTTTTCTTTAGTTTTCAATATACAGATCTTTCATCTCCTTGGTTAAATTTATTGTTAGGTATTTTATTTTCATAGATGCAATTATAAATGGGGTTGTTTCCTTAATTTATTTTTCTGATATTTTGTTATTACTGTAAAAATGCAACAGATTTTTATGTACTGATTTTGTGTCTTTCAACTTTACTGAAATTGTTTGTTGGTGCTAGAGGTGTTTTTTGATGGAATCTTTACAGGTTTCTGTATAATGTTATATTATCTGAAAATAAGGAAAGTTTTAGTTCTTCCCATTTGGACAACTTGTAATTCATTTTCTTGCTAGTTTCTCTGGCTAGACTTCCAGTACCATGTTGAATAAAAGTGGTAAGAATGGATATTATTATCCTGTTCCTGATCTTAGAGGAAAAGCTTTACACTTTTCACCATTGAGTGTGATAATAGCTGTAGGCTTGTCATATATGGCCATTATTATGTTAAGTTTCCACTACACCTTCTTTGTTGAGAGTTTTGATAATAAATGGATGTTGAATTTTTCTCAAATTCTTTTTCTGCATCTGTTCAAATGACCATATGATCTTTCCCCTTCATTTTGTTAATGTGGTGTGTCACATTAATTTGCAGCTGCTGCATCCCTGGAATAAATACACTTGATCATGGTGTATGATCTTTGTAAAGTATTGTTGAATTTGGTTTGCTAATGCAGGACTTGTAAAATGTGCTTGAAAGAGTTTCTCTGTATTCTTTTTTTTGGAATGATTGATATTAATTCTTGGAATGTTTGGTAGAATTCACCAGGGAAGCCATCAGATCCTGGACTTTTATTTGGATGGAAAAAAATCTTTTTTAATCTTTATTTATTTTTGAGAGAGAGAGAGAGAGAGAGAGAGAAAAAGACAGAGAGAGAATGTGAGTGGGTTAGGGGCAGAGAGAGAGGGAGGCACAGAATCTGAAACAGGCTCCAAGCTCCACGCTGTCAGCACAGAGCCCAACACGGGGCTCTAACTCATGAGCTGTGACATCATGACCCGAGCCTAAGTCAGTCACTCAATAGAATGAGCCACCTAGGTGCCCCTGAATGGAAAATTTTTGATTACTGATTTAATCTTCTTGATAGTAATCAATCTATTCAGATTTCATCATGATTTAGTCTTGATAGATTGTATATTTCTAGGAAGTTATCCATTTCTTCCAGTTGTCTAATTTATTGGCATATAATTGTTCATAGTAATATCTTACAATCCTTTTTATTTCTGTGGTATCATTTGTAACATTTCCTTTTCCATTTTTTTGTTTATTTATTTTTGAGAGAGAGAGTCAGAGTGTGAGGGGAGGGGCAGAGAGAGTGGGAAGCAGAATTCGAAGCAGGCTTCAGGCTCTGAGCTGTCAGCACAGAGCTCAACATGGGTCTCGAGCTCACAAACTGTGAGATCATAACCTGAGCTGAAGTCAGAGGCTTAACCAACTAAGTTAAGTGCCCCACTTAAGTGCCCCTGGTGCCCCACTCCTCTTCCATTTGTGATTCCATTTAGTTTTTTGTCCACAGTCTTTATTTTGGTGAAACTAGGTAAAGATTTGTCCATTTTGTTTGTCTTTTCAAAGAACCAGCTATTAGTTTATTGGTCTTTTCTCTCGTCTTTATAATTTCTACTTCATTTATTTCTGCTTTAATATTTACTTATTTATTTATTTATTTACTTACTTATTTATTTATTTTTAATTTTTACTAACTTGGGGCTTTGTTTGCTCTTCTTTTTCTAGTTCCTTGAGGTATAAAGTTAGGTTGTTTGCTTGAGATTTCTCTTCTTTTGATATAGGCATTTATCATGATAAACTTTTCTCTTAGAACTGCTTTTGCTGTATCCCATAAATTTTGGTATGTTACATTTCTGTTTTGCTTGTCTCAAGGTATTTTTTTATTTCTCTTTTGATTTCTATTTTGACCCATTGGTTATTCAGTATCATGTTATTTAATCTCCACATATTTTTTAATTATCCAGTTTTCTTTTTACAATTAATTTCTAGTTTCATTGTGCTTATAAAATATGCTTGATATAATTTCAGTCCTCTTAAATTTATAGAACTTGCTTTCTGGCCTGATATATGTTGGAAATGTTTCATATTTCATGTAGCCTTGAGAAGAATGTGTATTATGTGCTTTTGGAATAATATTCTATATATATTTGTTAAGCCCATATGTTGTAACATGTAATTTAAGGCTGATGTTTTCTTATTGAATTTCTGTCTGGATGATCTTATCCATTGATATGATTAGGTATTATAATCCCCTACTATTGTATTGCCGTCCCTTTCTTTAATAGGTCTGTTAATATTTGTTTTATTTATTTAGGTGCTTATACATTTGGTAAATAAATGTATATAAATGTTATGTCCTCTTGTTGGATTGACCTTTTATTACTATATAATGCCCTTGTTAGTCTCTTATTGCAGTTTTCTTTTAAAGCTTGTTTTGTCTGCTATAGGTATAAGCTACTCCAGTTTTCATTTGGTTTCTGTTTGTATGAAACATTTTTTTCTATCCCTTCACTTTTAGCCTGTGTATATTCTTGCATCTAAAGAGTGTGTTTTAAAGGCAGCATATAGAAGATGGCGGCTTAGGAGGACGCTGGGCTCACCGCACGTCCTGCTGATCACTTAGATTCCATCTACACCTGCCTAAATAACCCAGAAAACCGCCAGAGGATTAGCAGAACAGAGTCGCCGGAGCCAAACGCAGACAAGAGGCCCACGGAAGAGGGTAGGAAGGGCGGCGAGGCGGTGCGCGCTCCACGGACTGGCGGGAGGGAGCCGGGGCGGAGGGGCGGCTCGCCGGCCAAGCAGAGCCCCCGAGTCGGGCTTGCAAAAGCGGAGGGGCCGGGCGGACTGTGTTCCGACAGCAAGCGCGACTTAGCGTCTGGGAGGTCAGAAATTAGCAGCTCTGCTCGGAAAGCGGGAAGGCTGGAGGACAAAGGGAGGGAGAGCTGCTGAGCCCCCTGACAACAGAGCTCAGTTTGGTGGGGAACAAAGGCGCTCGCCAGCGCCATTTCCCCCGCCCATCCCCCAGCCAAAATCCCAAAGGGAACCGGTTCCTGCCAGGGAACTTGCTCGCTCCGCGCAAACACCCAACTCTGCGCTTAGGCGGAGCCAAACCTCCGGCAGCGGATCTGACTCCCTCCCGCTGCCACAGGGCCCCTCCTGAAGTGGATCACCTAAGGAGAAGCGATCTAAGCCTGCCCCTCCTGCCCCCGAGCACCTTGCCTACCCACCCCAGCTAATACGCCAGATCCCCAGCATCACAAGCCTGGCAGGGTGCAAGTAGCCCAGAGGAGCCACACCACTCCACAGTGAATCCCGCCCCTAGGAGAGGGGAAGAGAAGGCACACACCAGTCTGACTGTGGCCCCAGCGGTGGGCTGGGGGCAGACATCAGGTCTGACTGCGGCCCCGCCCACCAACTCCAGGTATACACCACAGCACAGGGGAAGTGCCCTGCAGGTCCTCACCACGCCAGGGACTATCCAAAATGACCAAGCGGAAGAACTCCCCTCAGAAGAATCTCCAGGAAATAACAACAGCTAATGAGCTGATCAAAAAGGATTTAAATAATATAACAGAAAGTGAATTTAGAATAATAGTCATAAAATTAATCGCTGGGCTTGAAAACAGTATACAGGACAGCAGAGAATCTCTTGCTACAGAGATCAAGGGACTAAGGAACAGTCACGAGGAGCTGAAAAACGCTTTAAACGAAATGCATAACAAAATGGAAACCACCACAGCTCGGCTTGAAGAGGCAGAGGAGAGAATAGGTGAACTAGAAGATAAAGTTATGGAAAAAGAGGAAGCTGAGAAAAAGAGAGATTAAAAAATCCAGGAGTATGAGGGGAAAATTAGAGAATTAAGTGATACACTAAAAAGAAATAATATACGCATAATTGGTATCCCAGAGGAGGAAGAGAGAGGGAAAGGTGCTGAAGGGGTACTTGAAGAAATCATAGCTGAGAACTTCCCTGAACTGGGGAAGGAAAAAGGCATTGAAATCCAAGAGGCACAGAGAACTCCCTTCAGACGTAACTTGAATCGATCTTCTGCACGACATATCATAGTGAAACTGGCAAAATACAAGGATAAAGAGAAAATTCTGAAAGCAGCAAGGGGTAAACGTGCCCTCACATATAAAGGGAGACCTATAAGACTCGTGACTGATCTCTCTTTTGAAACTTGGCAGGCCAGAAAGAATTGGCACGAGATTTTCAGAGTGCTAGACAGAAAAAATATGCAGCCAAGAATCCTTTATCCAGCAAGTCTGTCATTTAGAATAGAAGGAGAGATAAAGGTCTTCCCAAACAAACAAAAACTGAAGGAATTTGTCACCACTAAACCAGCCCTACAAGAGATCCTAAGGGGGACCCTGTGAGACAAAGTCCCAGAGACATCACTATAAGCATAAAACATACAGACATCACAATGACTCTAAACCCGTATCTTTCTATAATAACACTGAATGTAAATGGATTAAATGCGCCAACCAAAAGACATAGGGTATCAGAATGGATAAACAAACAAGACCCATCTATTTGCTGTCTACAAGAGACTCATTTTAGACCTGAGGACACCTTTAGATTGAGAGTGAGGGGATGGAGAACTATTTATCATGCGACTGGAAGCCAAAAGAAAGCTGGAGTAGCCATACTTATATCAGACAAACTAGACTTTAAATTAAAGGCTGTAACAAGAGATGAAGAAGGACATTATATAATAGTTACAGGGTCTATCCATCAGGAAGAGCTAACAATTATAAATGTCTATGCACCGAATACCGGAGCCCCCAAATATATAAAACAATTACTCATAAACATAAGCAACCTTATTGATAAGAATGTGGTAATTGCAGGGGACTTTAATACACCACTTACAGAAATGGATAGATCATCTAGACACACGGTCAATAAAGAAACAAGGGCCCTGAATGAGACATTGGATGAGATGGACTTGACAGATATATTTAGAACTCTGCATCCCAAAGCAACAGAATATACTTTCTTCTCGAGTGCACATGGAACATTCTCCAAGATAGATCATATACTGGGTCACAAAACAGCCCTTCATAAGTTTACAAGAATTGAAATTATACCATGCTTACTTTCAGACCACAATGCCATGAAGCTTGAAATCAACCACAGGAAAAAGTCTGGAAAACCTCCAAAAGCATGGAGGTTAAAGAACACCCTACTAACGAATGAGTGGGTCAACCAGGCAATTAGAGAAGAAATTAAAAAATATATGGAAACAAACGAAAATGAAAATACAACAATCCAAACGCTTTGGGACGCAGCAAAGGCAGTCCTGAGAGGAAAATACATTGCAATCCAGGCCTATCTCAAGAAACAAGAAAAATCCCAAATACAAAATCTAACAGCACACCTAAAGGAACTAGAAGCAGAACAGCAAAGGCAGCCTAAGCCCAGCAGAAGAAGAGAAATAATAAAGATCAGAGCAGAAATAAACAATATAGAAACTAAAAAAACTGTAGAGCAGATCAACGAAACCAAGAGTTGGTTTTTTGAAAAAATAAACAAAATTGACAAACCTCTAGCCAGGCTTCTCAAAAAGAAAAGGGAGATGACCCAAATAGATAAAATCATGAATGAAAATGGAATTATTACAACCAATCCCTCAGAGATACAAACAATTATCAGGGAATACTATGAAAACTTATATGCCAACAAATTGGACAACCTGGAAGAAATGGACGAATTCCTGAACACCCACACGCTTCCAAAACTCAATCAGGAGGAAATAGAAAGCTTGAACAGACCCATAACCAGCGAAGAAATTGAATCGGTTATCAAAAATCTCCCAACAAATAAGAGTCCAGGACCAGATGGCTTCCCAGGGGAGTTCTACCAGACGTTTAAAGCAGAGATAATACCTATCCTTCTCAAGCTATTCCAAGAAATAGAAAGGGAAGGAAAACTTCCAGACTCATTCTATGAAGCCAGTATTACTTTGATTCCTAAACCAGACAGAGACCCAGTAAAAAAAGAGAACTACAGGCCAATATCCCTGATGAATATGGATGCAAAAATTCTCAATAAGATACTAGCAAATCGAATTCAACGGCATATAAAAAGAATTATTCACCATGATCAAGTGGGATTCATTCCTGGGATGCAGGGCTGGTTCAACATTCGCAAATCAATCAACGTGATACATCACATTAACAAAAAAAGAGAGAAGAACCATATGATCCTGTCAATCGATGCAGAAAAGGCCTTCGACAAAATCCAGCACCCTTTCTTAATAAAAACCCTTGAGAAAGTCGGGATAGAAGGAACATACTTAAAGATCATAAAAGCCATTTATGAAAAGCCCACAGCTAACATCATCCTCAACGGGGAAAAACTGAAAGCTTTTTCCCTGAGATCAGGAACACGACAAGGATGCCCACTCTCACCGCTGCTGTTTAACATAGTGCTGGAAGTTCTAGCATCAGCAATCAGACAACAAAAGGAAATCAAAGGCATCAAAATTGGCAAAGATGAAGTCAAGCTTTCGCTTTTTGCAGATGACATGATATTATACATGGAAAATCCGATAGACTCCACCAAAAGTCTGCTAGAACTGATACAGGAATTCAGCAAAGTTGCAGGATACAAAATCAATGTACAGAAATCAGTTGCATTCTTATACACTAACAATGAAGCAACAGAAAGACAAATAAAGAAACTGATCCCATTCACAATTGCACCAAGAAGCATAAAATACCTAGGAATAAATCTAACCAAAGATGTAAAGGATCTGTATGCTGAAAACTATAGAAAGCTTCTGAAGGAAATTGAAGAAGATTTAAAGAAATGGAAAGACATTCCCTGCTCATGGATTGGAAAAATAAATATTGTCAAAATGTCAATACTACCCAAAGCTATCTACACATTCAATGCAATCCCAATCAAAATTGCACCAGCATTCTTCTCGAAACTAGAACAAGCAATCCTAAAATTCATATGGAACCACAAAAGGCCCCGAATAGCCAAAGGAATTTTGAAGAAGAAGACCAAAGCAGGAGGCATCACAATCCCAGACTTTAGCCTCTACTACAAAGCTGTCATCATCAAGACAGCATGGTATTGGCACCAAAACAGACACATAGACCAATGGAATAGAATAGAAACCCCAGAACTAGACCCACAAACGTATGGCCAACTCATCTTTGACAAAGCAGGAAAGAACATCCAATGGAAAAAAGACAGCCTCTTTAACAAATGGTGCTGGGAGAACTGGACAGCAACATGCAGAAGGTTGAAACTAGACCACTTTCTCACACCATTCACAAAAATAAACTCAAAATGGATAAAGGACCTAAATGTGAGACAGGAAACCATCAAAACCTTAGAGGAGAAAGCAGGAAAAGACCTCTCTGACCTCAGCCGTAGCAATCTCTTACTCGACACATCCCCAAAGGCAAGGGAATTAAAAGCAAAAGTGAATTACTGGGACCTTATGAAGATAAAAAGCTTCTGCACAGCAAAGGAAACAACCAACAAAACTAAAAGGCAACCAACGGAATGGGAAAAGATATTCGCAAATGACATATCGGACAAAGGGCTAGTATCCAAAATCTATAAAGAGCTCACCAAACTCCACACCCGAAAAACAAATAACCCAGTGAAGAAATGGGCAGAAAACATGAATAGACACTTCTCTAAAGAAGACATCCGGATGGCCAACAGGCACATGAAAAGATGTTCAGCGTCGCTCCTTATCAGGGAAATACAAATCAAAACCACACTCAGGTATCACCTCACGCCAGTCAGAGTGGCCAAAATGAACAAATCAGGAGACTATAGATGCTGGAGAGGATGTGGAGAAACGGGAACCCTCTTGCACTGTTGGTGGGAATGCAAATTGGTGCAGCCGCTCTGGAAAGCAGTGTGGAGGTTCCTCAGAAAATTAAAAATAGACCTACCCTATGACCCAGCAATAGCACTGCTAGGAATTTATCCAAGGGATACAGGAGCACTGATGCATAGGGCCACTTGTACCCCAATGTTCATAGCAGCACTCTCAACAATAGCCAAATTATGGAAAGAGCCTAAATGTCCATCAACTGATGAATGGATAAAGAAATTGTGGTTTATATACACAATGGAATATTACATGGCAATGAGAAAAAATGAAATATGGCCTTTTGTAGCAACGTGGATGGAACTGGAGAGTGTGATGCTAAGTGAAATAAGCCATACAGAGAAAGACAGATACCATATGGTCTCACTCTTATGTGGATCCTGAGAAACTTGGCAGGAACCCATGGGGGAGGGGAAGGAAAAAAAAAAAAAGAGGTTAGAATGGGAGAGAGCCAAAGCATAAGAGACTGTTAAAAACTGAGAACAAACTGAGGGTTGATGGGGGGTGGGAGGGAGGAGAGGGTGGGTGATGGGTATTGAGGAGGGCACCTTTTGGGATGAGCACTGGGTGTTGTGTGGAAACCAATTTGTCAATAAATTTCAAAAAAAAAAATAAAGGCAGCATATAAATAAGTCTCATTTTTTTATCCATTCAACCATTCTATGTCTTTTCATCAGAGAACTTAGCCCATATACGTTTAAAGTGATTATTGATAGGTATGTGCTTATTGCCTTTTTGCTAAATGTTTGCTAGCCGTTTTTGTAATTCATCTATGTTCCTTTCTTCTTCTCTTATTCTTGTCCTTGGTGGTTTGATAACTCCCTTTAGTGTTAAGTTTATATTCCTTTCTTTTTATCTTTTGTATATTTACTATAGGTTTTGGTTTGTGGTTACCATGAGGCTCACATATAACAACTTACAACAGTCAATTTTAAGTTGATACCAGCTGCATAAGTAATAAATGCGCTACCTTTACTATATATTTGCTTTTCTCGTGAGATTTATGCTTTTATACATGTTCTTGTTACTAATTAGCACCCTTTCATTCCAGCTTAAAGAAGTCCCTTTAATAATTTCTTCTAAGGGCAGTTTCTTTAGCAGTGATGAACTCCTTTAGAATTTGTTTATCTAGAGAATTCTCTACATCTCCTTCTATCCTGAATGCTAAGAGTGCCAGGTAAGAGAATGCTAAGAGATTCATGGTTGGAAATTTTTTTCTTTCAGCCCTGCCTATACTGTGCCACTCCCTCTAGGCTACAAAATTTGTGCTGACAAACTTTACATAACAAGTTGGTTTTTATCTTGCTGCTTTTAATTTTTTCTCCTTGTCTTTAACTATTAACATTTTAATAATAATGTGTCTTGATGATGTCCGTCCCTTTGGACTCCTCTTCCTTTGAACTTTCTTTAACTTATGGATCTAGATATCTGTTTCCTTCCTCAAGTTATGGAAGTCTTCAGCCATTATTTCTTCAAATACGATTTATGTCCCTTTCTCTCTGTCTTCTTCTGGGAGTCCTATAATGTGAATGTTAGTCTGTTTGATGTCCTAAAAGCCCCTTAAGCTATCTTTATTATTTTTTTCTTTTTTACTGTCCTGATTGGATGAATTCTATTGTCTTGTCTTTCAGCTGACTGATCCTTTTTTCTACTTTATTGAATCTGCTTTTGAACCCTTCTAGTGTTTTTTTTTCCAGTTCAGTTATTGCATTCTATTCAGTACATTCTTATATTTTACATCTTATTGAAGTCCTCACTGTGCACATCCATTCTTCTCCCTTCTTTTAAAAATTTTTATCGTTTATTTATTTTTTGAGAGACAGAGACAGAGTGTGAGTGGGGGGGGGAGGGGCAGAGAGAGGAAGGAGACACAGAATCAGAAGCAGGCTCCAGGCTCTGAGCTGTCAGCACAGAGCGGGACGTGGGGCTCGAACCCACAAGCTGTGAGATCATAATCTGAGCCGAAGCCAGACACTTAACTGACTGAGCCACCCAGGCGCCCCTCTTCTCCCTACTTTAGTGAGAGTCTCTATAACAATTACTTAGAACTCTTTATCAGGTAAGTTACTTATCTCTGTTTCATTAAGGGTCTTTTCTTGAGGTTTTATCTTATTCTTTCATTTTGAACATATTCCTCTGGTTTTACATTTTGCTTTACTCTCTGTGCTTGGTTTCTATTCTGAAGATAAATCAGCCACCACTCCCAGTCTCGAAGGAGATGAACCTTTTCATTCAGCCCTGCCCCAGCTCTTGGTTGTCTCTCAAACCTCTGTGCTTGTTCAGCAGCCTATTATATTTTCAGTGGCTTCCAGTATTTGAGAATGTGCCAAGATTTGTCAGTGTTCCAGAGGAAAGGATCTCAGCATCTCAATTCAGGCTGACTAGAAGCCAGATATTCAGGCAACAATTTTTAAAAGTATGCTAATATATACAGTCCTGTCTGACCACCTACATAAACCCTATTGGCCACCAGAACCAGGTGATCTAGAGATGTTCCCTGGTTGGTAATTACAAAATCATGGCTCCAGACAAGTGTATAAGGTCCCTTCTCAGAGATAATGGCAAACTGGAACAAGGCAGAGCAAATGAGCCAAGATGGTGTCCATTGCCTATGTTTTTTGAGAGCAGTTCCATTCGACTAAATATGTGCCAAACCTGAAACCTCCCCATCAGCTCAATCTCTAGGACAATAAAGTGACCTTCTTCACAGAAAGACTAAGGGGGTGTGCCTCAGTCTGCTGTCTGTGCAGCACCCAGGAGGTAATATCCTACCAAGAACTGTCCCTCCTTTTCCTCTAGTCCTGTAGGACCCAGAAACACAAGCCCCTCTGACAACCAGAGACAAGAAATCAAGGGGCACCCTCTGGGTATCAGCTGCAAAAACCGGGTACCAGACACATGTAGTGCTTCCCTCAAGGAGCATGACAGAGGATAAGCACAAAGCTAGCACTCACTCTCTGAGGTCTCTAGAAACGATTGCAGTCATTCCCTAGATGTGTGTTTAATGAGAAGTCTGTTCCTCAGGCCATAGCTATGGTGGCCTAGCTAATAGGCTTCCTTCACAGAGAAACTGAGTTCCTGGAACTATTGTCCCTCAGAGCACCTTGAGGATGCTAGCTCTGTAACTTTCTTTTTGCATTTGCCAGTTATTCTTCATGTTTTAGAAAGGCTGCTATAAAATAGTCTTTATAAATACAATTAATGTCTTTTGTATAACTCAATCCATTTTGCATATGAAATTGTTCCCATGATCTGAGAGTAGTTTTATCCTTTCTATGGTCAGTTTTGAAAGCTTTAAAATCCCTTTTGTCAGATTTCTTAAAGATTGTCCTTTGTTGTATGTTTGTTTGTTTGTTTTTTTAGTTAGCAAAATTGACCTATGCTTTCTTTTTCTGTAAATATATTAAGTTCTCGAGATGACTTCACTTTTATCCTATTGATAACTGTTAGCAAATCTGTATTTTAGAGAAACTTTATATATTTCTCTGCTTCTCTTTATTTCATGGAGAGAAAAAGTCCCAAATAATAAAAATATTTGATTTTATCAACTGTTAGTTTTCATCAATATTTTTCTTAGTAATATCTTTCAACACGATTAGTATAATATATACATATTTTTTAAATCCCATATTAACTTAAAAAAAGGATAAATCCTATACATTTTTCTTATAAATGTGTATATTAATTTGTAACATAAAAGTAGGACATTCCTGAGTAGTCTTCTTAAGATAATTAACACCACTGCTTCTATTTAATACAAGAAAATGATACACATAACAGGTTAGATTTTGTAACCTACAAAGAAGTAAAACAATCTTTCTCTTTTCTTTTTTTAAAATCATTTTATTTTTATTCATTTTTATTCATTTTATTTGAGAGAGAGAGAATGAGCAGGGGAAGGAGGCAGAAGTGGGGAGAGAGAGAGAATCTTAAGCAGGCTGTACTCTCTCAGCATACAGCTGGATGTGGGGCTTGAGCCCAAGACCCTGGGATCATGACCTGAGTGGAAATCAAGAGTTGGATGCTCAACCAACTGTGTCACCCAGGCGACCCTAAAATCATCTTAAGGGTAGAAAACCATCAAACATTGCAATAATAATTTGGGGTAAATCAGATACATTTACATTATTATGTAGAATCACGGGGGATGTGATATGGTTTTGAGTAAAATGTTATAGGATTCTTTTTTCTGCATGATGCCAATTAAAGGCATTTGAAAATCATCAAAAAAAAGGCTTTGTAAAACAGATTTGTACAAAAGAATGAAATACACTGAAAATATATACACCAGAAAATTATTTTATTTCTAAAGAATGAGATAGGACGATTACAGGACACATCAATTTTATTTATAAAGTTATAGTTAATGGATAATCAGTTATTAATTGTATAGTTTTTTGAAATTATATACTTGTTAAAAACTGAAATACACTAAGAAATTTCTAGCATTTGATATTCTGTTATTATATTCTTTTCTTTGCATTTTTTAAATATCAAAAATAAATAAAAATAGCATAAATATAATATTTAAAAATGCATAATCCTTTTTGATGTACATAATCAATTCAAGTATTAATCTATGTGTAAACAAAAACAAAATTAAAGCTTATATTCATTTTAAATTAAAATTTGAAGATCCATTGAAATGAACTTTAAAAGAAAATATGTAGGTGTATAAAGTTTAAATTTGAAAGCATAAATATATAAATTGACATGAATTATCTTCTACATTGAATAACATAAGGCTATGCTGCATGTAAGAGAACAGTTGATAGGAAAGTATGAGATGAGGTTTTCTTTTTTTTTAAGGAAGCCATATCCTTAAAATACATTTTTAGAAACAAATGAACTCAAAACAAATAAAAATAATCAAACAAAAAGGCGAATTATTGCAAATGAAACATCTTAGTGTATTCCTATGCAGTGTATGGGAGGAATGTTTATGCATATGTGTGTTTTATAATTGTGAAATTTAATCCTACTTTTTTTTTTAAATATGAAATTTATTGTCAAATTGGTTTCCATACAACACCCAGTGCTCATCTCAACAGGTGCCCTCCTCAAGGCCCACTTTCCCCTTCCTCCTACCCCCCCATCAACCTTCAGTTTATTCTCAGTCTTTAAGAGTCTCTTATGGTTTGGCTCCCTCCCTCTCTAACTTTTTTTTTCCTTCTCCTCCCCCATGGTCTTCTGTTAAGTTTCTCAGGATCCACATAAGAGTGAAAACATATGGTATCTGTCTTTCTCTGTATGACTTATTTCACTTAGCATAACACTCTCCACTTCCATCCACATTGCTACAAAAGGCCATATTTCATCCTTTCTCAATGCCAAATTGTATTCCATTGCATATATAAACCACAACTTCTTTATCCATTCATCAGTTGATGGATATTTAGGCTCTTTCCATAATTTGGCTATTGTTGAAGGTGCTGCTATAAACATTGGGATACAAGTGCCTCTATGCATCAGCTCTCCTGTATCCCTTGGGTAAATTCCTAACAGTGCTATTGCTGGGTCATAGGGTAGATCTATTTTTAATTTTTTGAGGAACCTCCACACTGTTTTCCAGAGCAGCTACACCAGTTTGCATTCCCACCAACAGTGCAAGAGGGTTCCCGTTTCTCCACATCCTCGCCAGCATCTATAGTCTCCTGATTTGTTCCTTTTAGTCACTCTGACTGGCGTGAGGTGGTATCTCGGTGTGGTTTTGATTTATATTTCCTTGATGAGGAATGACGTTGAGCATCTTTTCATGTGCCTGTTGGCCATCCGGATGTCTTCTTTAGAGAAGTGTCTATTCATGTTTTCTGCCTATTTCTTCACTGGGTTATTTGTTTTTCGGGTGTGGAGTTTGGTGAGCTCTTTATAGATTTTGGATACTAGCCCTTTGTCCAATATGTCATTTGCAAATATCTTTTCCCATTCCGTTGGTTGCCTGTTAGTTTTCTTGATTGTTCCCTTTGCAGTGCAGAAGTTTTTTATCTTCATGAGGTCCCAATAGTTCATTTTTGCTTTTAACTCCCTTGCCGTTGGGGATGTGTCAACTATGAAATTGCTGCGGCTGAGGTCAGAGAGGTTTTTCCCTGCTTTCTCCTCTAGGGTTTTGATGGTTTCCTGTCTCATATTCAGGTCCTTTATCCATTTTGAGTTTATTTTTGTGAATGGTGTGAGAAAGTGGTCTAGTTTCAATCTTCTGCATGTTGCTGTCTAGTTCTCCCAGCACCATTTGTTAAAGAGACTGTCTTTTTTCCATTGGATATTCCTTTCTGCTTTGTCAAAGATTTGTTAGCCATACTTTTGTGGGTCCAATTCTGGAGTCTTTATTCTATTCCAGTGGTCTATGTGTCTGTTTTTGTGCCAATACAAAGATAAGAACCATATGATCCTGTCAATCCTACTCTTACAAATTATCAATTTCCTTTTTTCATGTTGCTGCAAAATATTACTTAACTTTTATTAAAATACATGAAATTGTGAATAGCTATTTGGAAACTTATATTTGTAGACAATTCTCCCTTTATATTTACTGGTATAATTGGGTTCTGGTTCCAGCATTGCATTTGTATACGGAAAATGCTGAATTACTGCTGCCATGTTATATTGAAGTCCACAAATATATATCTTCCTTTTGTAGAACCAGACAATAACAATGTTAGAGAAAAAAATCAGTGAAATTATCAACTTCCTTTATAGGTAGAAGACCATTAGTGGCTTTCAGCAGATGGTATTTCAACTTCATATTTTTACCATGCCTGTGTCAAAAGGCTTTTAAGGAAGGTCTCACAATGAATAGTAAAAAGCCAAACAAACAGTCCCAAGAGAAAAAGTGCTCATGCATTATATGTTTCTAATTCATCAGTGAAACTAAATCTGAAAATTTGATTTATTTTTTCAAATTTCTTAGAAAACTGAATAAAGGAAATAAATAATGCAGCATCTAGAATGTTTCATAATTGTAAATATCATGACACAGGGACAAACCTGAAGACCACTGAAATAAAATTATCAAAATGTACACAAAAAAACTTTTCTTAAAGAATTAAATGGATATTCCATATCTTTGCCATTTTTTATGATGAGGCTAATGGCAGAGTATTCTAAGTGATATAATTCGCTTTAATTTTATATAAATCTTTATAAAATTGGAAATAAATGAAATCTTTTATTTTGACAATAAAATACTTTTCTGCTAATTAAAGAAGCTAATGATTCAGCTTTGCAAATGCCTAACTTGTCAAAATGAGGAATGATTTGTTTTCAGAGTCATAAGCAATGCTAACGTTACCTTAGTGCATCTATAAGGTAAATAAATATACACTAAAAACATTCAAGAAACATTTAAAGGACCCTACAGATATTAAAGCTATAAAGAAAATATAATATGTAAAGTACATAAATGTTTTTACCTTGATTTTCTTTCTAAACTCAATCTTAGCTTCTGCACCAAAAATTCTCCTCTTTAATATAACCTCAAGTAGGATTTAAGTTCTGTTCTTATGTCCTACCTGAGGAAGGATGCCACTCTAGGGAGTTCACAAGACTGGTTAGCATTTACCATACGTCCTGTTACTTTGAAGTATTTTTTTTTTGTCTGGTTTCAGTTTAAAGAAAGAATTGGGATAAACTATATAATTATGGTTTATTACCATTTACTTCTATAATCGAAAAATATGCATATCATGAGCAGAGTGTTTTAAACATATGTTTTATTATATTCAAATATAATCTCCAAGCTTCCCCCTTTTACACATGGGAAAACAGAAACAGATTTCAGTGATTGGTCTAAGGTTGTGCAATAAATTGACAACGGTGTGCAAGTGAAAAATTATCCTTATGGATGTGTAAAATGAGATACATTAGTAATGGAAGCAAAGGACACAGAAACAACTAAACTAGTATTTAACGGTGATAGTTGGGAGCTTGGAGGTTCTTATAAAGAAGAGGAATATGAAACTTGTTTTAAATGCATTTAATGTGTAGTGTGAATGGCATCCCAGTAATAGAAACATTCCAGGAACTAATTAAAAAATAAGCATAGAGTTTTAGACCCTGACTAGAGAAAAATTGTGATTGGCATGGACTTTCCTGTCAAAAAGGAGGTATAGAGAAAACACTCTGAAGGATTAAAATGAACACAAGATTGCAAAAATGTCTCAGAAAACATAGTCTAAAAGTCTCTTTGGAACTTAATTTATCCTATTTGAAGATTTTTTTCTCAATATATGAAGTTTATTTTCAAATTGGTTTCCATACAACACCCAGTGCTCATCACAAAAGGTGCCCTCATCAATACCCATCACCCACCTTCCTCTCCCTACCACCCCCCTCAACCCTCAGTTTGTTCTCAGTTTTTAAGAGTCTCTTATGCTTTGGCTGTCTTTCACTCTAACCTCTTTTTTTTCCTTCCCCTCCCCCATGGGTTTCTGTTAAGTTTCTCAGGATCCACATAGGAGTGAAACCATATGTTATCTGTCTTTCTCTGTATGGCTTACTTCACTTAGCATCACACTCTCCAGTTACATCCATGTTGCTACAAAGGACCATATTTCATTCTTTCTCATTGCCACGTAGTACTCCATTGTGTATATAAACCACATTTTTTTTATCCATTCATCAGTTGATGGACATTTAGACTCTTTCCATAATTTGGCTATTGTTGAGAGTGTTGCTATAAACATTGGGGTACAAGTGCCCCTATGCATCAGTACTCCTGTATCCCTTGGGTAAATTCCTAGCAGTGCTACTGCTGGGTCATAGGGTAGGTCTATTTTTAATTTTTTGAGGAACCTCCACACTTTTCCAGAGCAGCTGAACCAATTTGCATTCCCACCAACAGTGCAAGAGGGTTCCCGTTTCTCCACATCCTTGCCAGCATCTATAGTCTCCTGATTTGTTCATTTTAGCCAGTCTGACTGGTGTGAGGTGGTATCTGAGTGTGGTTTTGATTTGTATTTCCTTGATGAGGAGCGACGTTGAGCATCTTTTCATGTGCCTGTTGGCCATCTTGATGTCTTCTTTAGAGAAGTGTCTATTCATGTTTTCTGCCCATTTCTTCACTGGGTTATTTGTTTTTCGGGTGTGGAGTTTGGTGAGCTCTTTATAGATTTTGGATATTAGCCCTTTGTCCAATATGTCATTTGCGAATATCTTTTCACATTCCGTTGGTTGCCTTTTAGTTTTGTTGGTTGTTTCCTTTGCTGTGCAGAAGCTTTTTATCTTCATGAGGTCCCAGTAGTTCATTTTTGCTCTTAATTCCCATGCCTTTGGGGATGTGGCAAGTAAGAAATTGCTGCGGCTGAGGTCGGAGAGGTCTTTTCCTGCTTTCTCCTCTAGGGTTTTGATGGTTTCCTGTCTCACATTCAGGTCCTTTATCCATTTTGAGTTTGTTTTTGTGAATGGTGTGAGAACGTGGTCTAGTTTCAATCTCTGCATGTTGCTGTCTAGTTCTCCCAGCACCATTTGTTAAAGAGACTGTCTTTTTTCCATTGGATGTTCTTTCCTGCTTTGTCAAAGATGAGTTGGCCATACGTTTGTGGGTCTAGTTCTGGGGTTTCTATTCTATTCCATTGGTCTATGTGTCTGTTTTGGTGCCAATACCATGCTGTCTTGATGATGACAGCTTTGTAGTAGAGGCTAAAGTCTGGGATTGTGATGCCTCCTGCTTTGGTCTTCTTCAAAATTCCTTTGGCTATTCGGGGCCTTTTATGGTTGCATATGAATTTTAGGATTGCTTGTTCTAGTTTCGAGAAGAATGCTCGTGCAATTTTGATTGGGATTGCATTGAATGTGTAGATAGCTTTGGGTAGTATTGACATTTTGGCAATATTTATTCTTCCAATCCATGAGCATGGAATGTTTTTACATTCCTTTATATTTTCTTCAATTTCCTTCCTAAGTTTTCTAAAGTTTTCAGCATACAGATATTTTACATCTTTGGTTAGATTTATTCCCAGGTATTTTATGCTTCTTGGTGCAATTGTGAATGGGATCAGTTTATTTGTCTTTCTGTTGCTTCATTATTAGTGTATGAGAATGCAACTGATTTCTGTACATTGATTTTGTATCCTGCAACTTTGCTCAATTCATATATCAATTCTAGCAGACTTCTGGTGGAGTCTATTGGATTTTCCATGTATAATATCATGTCATCTGCAAAAAGTGAAAGCTTACATTCATCTTTGCCAATTTTGATGCCTTTGATTTCCTTTTGTTGTCTGATTGCTGATGCTAGCACTTCCAACACTATGTTAAACAACAGCGGTGAGAGTGGGCATCCCTGTCGTGTTCCTGATCTCAGGGAAAGAGCTCTCATTTTATCCCCATTGTGGATGATGTTAGCTGTGGGCTTTTCATAAATGGCTTTTATGATGTTTAAGTATGTTCATTCTATCCTGACTTTCTCGAAGGCTTTTATTAAGAAAGTTGCTGAATTTTGTCAAAGGCCTCTTCTGCATCGATTGACAGGATCATATGGTTCTTATATTTTCTTTTATTAATGTGATGTATCACATTGATTGATTTGTGAATGTTGAACCAGGGCTGCATCCCAGGAATGAATCCCACTTGATCATGGTGAATAATTCTTTTTATATGCTGTTGAATTCGATTTGCTAGTATCTTATTGAGAATTTTTGCATCCATATTCATCAGGGATATTGGCCTGTCGTTCTCTTTTTTGACTGGGTCTCTGTCCGGTTTAGGAGTCCAAGTAATACTGGCTTCATGGACTGAGTCTGGAAGTTTTCCTTCCCTTTCTATTTTTTGGAATAGCTTGAGAACGATAGGTATTATCTCTGCTTTAAATGTCTGGTAGAACTCCCCAGGGAAGCCATCTGGTGGTGGACTCATTTGTTGGGGGATTTTTGATAACTGATTCAATTTCTTCGCTGGTTATGGGTCTGTTCAAGCTTTCTATTTCCTCCTGATTGAGTTTTGGAAGCGTGTGGGTGTTTAGGAATTTGTCCATTTCTTCCAGGTTGTCCAGTTTGTTGGCATATAATTTTTCATAGTATTCCCTGATAATTGCTTGTATCTCTGAGGGATTGGTTGTAATCATTCCATTTTCATTCATGATTTTATCTATTTGGGTCATCTCCCTTTTCTTTTTGAGAAGCCTGGGTAGAGGTTTATCAATTTTGTTTATTTTTTTTCAAAAAACCAACTCTTGGTTTCATTGATCTGCTCTACAGTTTTTTTTAGATTCTATATTGTTTATTCCTGGTCTGATCTTTATTATTTCTCTTCTTCTTTTGGGCTTAGGGTGTCTTTGCTGCTCTGCTTCTATTTCCTTTAGGTGTGCTGTTAGATTTTGTATTTGGGATTTTTCTTGTTTCTTGAGATAGGCCTGGATTGCAATGTATTTTCCTCTCAGGACTGCCTTCGCTGCATCCCAAAGCATTTGGATTGTTGTATTTTCATTTTCGTTTGTTTCCATATATTTTTTAATTTCTTCTCGAATTGCCTGGTTGACCCATTCATTCTTTAGTAGGTTGTTCTTTAACGTCCATGCTTTTGGAGGTTTTCTAGACTTTTTCCTGTGGTTGATTTCAAGCTTCATAGCATTGTGGTCTGAAAGTATGCACGGTATGATTTCAATTCTTGTATACTTATGAAGGGCTGTTTTGTGACCCAGTATGTGATCTTTCTTGGAGAATGTTCCATGTGCACTCGAGAAGAAAGTATATTCTGTTGCTTTGGGATGCAGAGTTCTAAATATATCTGTCAAGTCCATCTGATCCCATGTATCATTCAGGGCCCTTGTTTCTTTATTGACCGTGTTTCTAGATGATCTATCCATTTCTGTAAGTGGAGTGTCAAAGTCCCCTGCAATTACCACATTCTTATCAATAAGGTTGCTTATGTTTGTGAGTAATTGTTTTTTTTTATATTTGGGGACTCCTGTATTCTGCGCATAGACATTTATAATTGTTAGCTCTTCCTGATGGACGGACCCCTTGATTATTATATAATGCCCTTCTTCATCCTTGTTACAGCCTTTAATGTAAAGTCTAGTTTGTCAGATTTAAGTATGGCTACCCCAGGTTTTTTCTGGCTTCCAGTGGCATGATAAATAGTTCTCCATCCCCTCACTCTCAATCTGAAGGTGTCCTCTCGTCTAAAATGAGTCTCTTGTAGACAGCAAATAGATGGGTCTTGTTTGTTTATCCATTGTGATACCCTATGTCTTTTGGTTGGTGCATTTAGTCCATTTACATTCAGTGTTATTATAGAAAGATATGGGTTTAGAGTCATTGTGATGTCTGTAGATTTCATGCTTGTAGCGATGTCTCTAGTAGTTTGTCTCACAGGATCCCCCTTAGGATCTCTTGTAGGGCTGGTTTAGTGGTGACCGAATTCTTTCAGTTTTTGTTTGTTTGGGAAGACCTTTACCTCTCCTTCTATTCTAAATGACAGACTTGCTGGATAAAGGATTCTGCCTGCATATTTTTTTCTGTTCATCACATTGAAGATCTCCTGCCATTCCTTTCTGGCCTACCAAGTTTCAGTAGAGAGATCAGTCATGAGTCTTATAGTTCTCCCTTTGTATGTTAGAGCACATTTATCCCTAGCTGCTTTCACAATTTTCTCTTTATCCTTGTATTTTGCCAGTTTCACTATGAGATGTCGTGCTGATCGATTCAAGTTACATCTGAAGGGAGTTCTCTGTGCCTCTTGGATTTCAGTGCCTTTTTCCTTCCCCAGATCTGGGAAGTTCTCAGCTATGATTTCTTCAAGTACCCCTTCAGCACCTTTCCCTCTCTCTTCCTCCTCTGGAATACCAATTATGCGTAGATTATTTCTCTAGTGCATCACTTAGTTCTCTAATTTTCCCCTCATACTCCTGGATTTTTTTTTTAATTTTTTTTTCAACATTTATTTTTATTTTTGGGACAGAGAGAGACAGAGCATGAACGGGGGAGGGGCAGAGAGAGAGGGAGACACAGAATCAGAAACAGGCTCCAGGCTCTGAGCCATCAGCCCAGAGCCTGACGCGGGGCTCGAACTCACGGACCGCGAGATCGTGACCTGGCTGAAGTCGGACGCTTAACCGACTGCGCCACCCAGGCGCCCCACTCCTAGATTTTTTTATCTCACTTTTTCTCAGCTTCTTTTTTTTCCATAATTTTATCTTCTAATTCACATTTTCTCTCCTCTGCCTCTTCAATCCGAGCCGTAGTTGTCTCCATTTTATTTTGCACCTCGTTGATAACAATTTTTTAGCTCCTCCTGGCTGTTCCTTAGTCCCTTGATCTCTGTAGCAAGAGATTCTCTGCTGTCCTTTATACTGTTTTCAAGCCCAGTGATTAATTTTATGACTATTATTCTAAATTCCCTTTCTGTTATATTTTTAAATCGTTTTTGATCAGTTCGTTAGCTGTTGTTATTTCCTGGACGTTTTTCTGAAGGGAATTCTTCAGTTTCTTCATTTTGGATAGTCCCTGGAGTGGTGTGGGACTGCGGGGCACTTTACCTGTGCTGTCTTGAATAACTTGTGTTGGAGGGCAGAGCCGCAGTGAGACCTGATGTCTGCCCCCAGCCCACCACTGGGGCCACAGTCAGACTGGTGTGTGCCTTCTCTTCCCCTCTCCTAGCGGTGGGATTCACTGTGGGGTGATGTGGCCCGTCTGGGCTACTTCCACACTGCCAGGCTTGTGGTGCTGGGATCTGGTGTATTACCTGGTGTGGATCAGCAACGTGCACAGCGGCAGGAGGGGCAGGCTCAGCTTGCTTTTCCTTTGGAGATCTGCTTCGGGAGGGTCCCTGCGGCACCAGGAGGGAGTCAGACCCGCTGGAGGGATGGATCTGCAGAAGCACAGCTTTGGGTGTTTGCATGGTGCAAGCAAGTTCCCTGGCAGGAACAGGTTCCTTTTGGGATTTTGGCTGGGGGATGGGCGAGGGATATGGTGCTGGCGAACGTCTTTGTTCCCCGCCAAGCTGAGCTCTGTCGTCCAGGGCTCAACAACTCTCCGTCCCGTTGTCCTCAAGCCCTCTCGTTCTCCGAGCAGAGCTGTTAGCTTATAACCTTCCAGATGTCAAGTCCCGCTTGCTGTCAGAACACACTCCGTCAGGCCCCTCCACTTTTGCAAGGCAGACTTGGGGGCTCTGCTTGGCCAGCAGGCTGCCCCTCCACCCACCTCCCTCCCGCGAGTCCGTGGAGTGCGCACCGCCTCTCTGCCCTTCCTACCCTCTTCCGTGGGTCTCTCGTCTGTGCTTGGCTCCGGAGACTACGTTCTGCTAGGTTTCTAGCTGTTCTCTCGGTTATTTAGGCAGGTGTAGGTGGAATCTAAGTGATCAGCAGGATGCGCAGTGAGCCCAGTGTCCTCCCAACGCCACCATCTTCCCGAAGATTATTTTTTAGAGCATTAGTTCATGAATAAGATTTTTGTGTCTAACCCAATAGTCAATTCTGAAACTGGAAACTTCTCAGAATACTTAATAATATATATTTTTTCTATAATGTATTTTATTTCATAGTAAAATGTTTATGTGAAATAATACAGAGCTCTTATATTAGTAATTATCAGGAGGTAAATAAAAATTGACAGAAAAGTGATTCATAGTTTGGAACACACATTTTTGTCCAAAGAAAACCAAAAGTTTATTTGTGAATCTTTAATATTTAAATATATGGCTGCTATGCCATTGAAAAAAATGCAAACACTTTGCTTAATGAGTCAACCATTCAGCTTTCCCAATTACCATTAGAAGGAGAAAAATATATCCTGACATACCAAATCTTAAGTCCTTAAATATCTTTCTATACTTTCTTAAGAAGTTTTCAGCAATAACTGTTTTTCCATAGAATGGCCATACTTCATTTGCAAGAATGAAAGACTAAAAGGGAATTTTATTCCAAGGTAGGTAAATGAATATGTGACACATTCGAAGTACATGCATTAGCATGTGGGCTTTATTAATTCCTAAGACAATTTGTTCCTTCTTAAATTATACATTTTTAGGAAATTATCAATTTTGTCATGCTGAAATACTGTTTCCTAAGACTAATACATATTACATTCTAGGTGGATTATGTGCATATTTTGAAAATATTATTTCCAAAATTAACTTTTGTGGACTAATATTTTACCCCAAAATGCACGCTCTGTTTTTGCTCATAATGTGGCAAAATTCTAATTGCCAAAACCAATGGTTAGTCTGGTAAAAGCACAAACTTTTTAGAGATTAAGTCTTTTTAATATTGTATTAGCAATGAAAAATAACATGGAAAACAAAAATGAATGAAAAAATAAGTAAATTGCTCTAATGATGCAAATAACTTCTCAGGGGAACTTATTTTTAGTGTTTTATTGTTTGTTTTTCTGTTGTTTAATTCTAAGGATACCTATTGGTAAATGCTTAAGTCTTCCATAGTACCTTTTTACTACTTTGACCCATTCATTATATTTTTTTCAGAAAATTTCCTTTTGCTATTATATTTAAGCTCTCTGTATAGTTTCATATTGGAATGCAGAACACATGCCGTTAGTAGTTTGTGTAAGAGTTTTATGATTGGGTAATGGATATGCTGACAATAAATATATATGATCATAGAAAGTCTTACAGTGCTGAACCTTCAAATATGGGATATTTTGTCCCTAGAATGGGACAACTCTTTTGTGGCTTGACTCCTTCTTGGATTCCCTGAGGTCTAAGTTTAAATACTGTCTTCTTATTTAAGGACTTTCTCAACTCTTGAGAATAAATCCAGTTCACCTTTTCTGTTACTATTTTACTCTGCTGTTATTTTCCTTCTTAGAACTTACAACATATATACTCACTGCATGCTGAATAGCTCCTTTAGTACCATTCACAAGATTGTTTTATCATTGGACACCCAATGCCTACTACAATTCTCAATATATATTTTAATGAAAAAAATTGATACATGAGCTTAAATTCTTCCTGACATTTATAGAAATATAATACTGTGTTTGAAAGGGATTTGTGCCAAAATCTATCTAACCACCTATGTGATAGTTGACTCTGCTCTAATACATCTCTAACAAGTACGCAGTCATCTAATCTCTGTTTGAACATTGCCTGTGATTGGACATGTATTGACCCTGGCTGCAGCCCAGTCCGTTATTACACAGATTTCATAGTGCAGTCTTCCCTATTTCAAGCTTAATCTGTCTCCATTTAATGTCCACACATTTGCCTCAACTTTGTGGTTTTAGCTATAAAGGAAAAAGCATTCTGTGTTCCACATGAAAACTTTCAAATATTTGAAGACTTCTATCATATTTTCCCTGAGTATTATCATATCTAGGCATAAAATTTGCACTTCCTTCAACCATTTCTTTTCAGAATTTGGTCCATGATCTTCCATATCCAGAACACTTTTTAAAAATGAGTTCTACTTTGACTGAATTCCTATTTATGCTGTGGCCTCTTAAGATGACAATCACGTGTTGACTTAATAGTTGTAGAATGTAGTGAGAAAAAAAGTGTTGTAGACACTAGTGATGTGCCAGACATATCCCATCAGCCCACTTAATTTAGTGGACTGTGGTTGAAATTTAATTTAGAGCTCTGGTTGAAAATCTCTGGCATCCTTTTCAATATCCCATACTAAATTAATGTAGCAAAGTCTCTCTGCTCTGCTTTCTCAAAGGCTCAAGGCCACCGACCTGCATGCTAGTGCAACCCAGAAGTTCAGAGGAGACAACCAACGGGGAGTGTGAGTTGATGGATAAATGCCCCATTCTCCTCTTTCTCTGGTGGAAGAATTATAAAGGTCCTCTAGTTCTCCATTATTATAACAAGTTCATTTTCAGAATTTGGTTGGTGGGTTTCCTATATCTTGTTCTCAATTTCCCTATTTTCTTACACCTGGCTTCTTGGATGACCTGACAAATAAACAAGGGTGTTCAAATCTTCAATTCATTGTCTGCTTTCAAAAGCATCTGTACTAAGAGCTATGAAATTCTGAATAATTATACTTGTGCCATTACAGCTTGATATATTCTGAATTTTTTTTTTAATTTTTTTTTCAACGTTTATTTATTTTTTGGACAGAGAGAGACAGAGCATGAACAGGGGAGGGGCAGAGAGAGAGGGAGACACAGAATTGGAAACAGGCTCCAGGCTCTGAGCCATCAGCCCAGAGCCTGACGCGGGGCTCGAACTCACAGACCGCAAGATCGTGACCTGGCTGAAGTTGGACGTTTAACCGACTGCGCCACCCAGGCGCCCCTATTCTGAAATTTTTTATGAAAGTAGAAAAATATTGAAATACCATTGACTTACTCTATCTAAAAATATTTATTTTACATGTGCTCTATTAAGTTCTCATCCACTAAGCTTTTTCTCTAAATTTACTTATTTTTTTGCTTCCAAGAACTGAATTTTTACATTTATCTATTTCAAATATATTTTTGTTGGTTGAAGCCAATGCCAATAACATGTCAAGATGTTTTAAGGCATCCTTCTGCTGGCAAATATATGATATATTGTTCTGCACTTGTGTGCACCTCAAGTGCTCTAAGCATTGCGACTGTGGATTTTACCAAGTGATTAAAGAAGACATTAAGTAAATAATGAAGAGCAGAAAATTGTTTTCATCCCTCAGTTATGAAGTTCTAAATTTAATCCACTCACCATGCTTCCAATGTCTTTCTGGAATAATTTTTGACATCTGTTTATTTTCTTTCTGTCAAAAGTCAAATAAAAAGTAGGGTGCCTGGGTGGCTCAGTCGGATTAAGCTTTGGATTCTTATTTTCAGCTCAGATAACAATCTTACAGTTTGTGAGATCAAGCCCCACATCTCTGTCTGACAGGGTGGAGCCTGCTTGGGATTCTCTCTCTCTCTCTCTCTCTCTCTCTCTCTTTCCCTCTCTCTCTCTTTCCCTCTCTCCCTCTCTCTCTGTCCCCACGCCCCCTCATATGCATGCTGTCACTCAAAATAAACATTAAAAAAATAAAAAGTATTAACATTATTACTTGATCTTTTATTTAAAATCAATATCATGATATAAAATTGGAAATTTTGTTACAGATCTTCGTTATATTTAAACTTACTTAAATTTTGCTGTAATTATTTCATTTATTCCTTATCAAACCATATGATACTTCATATTAGAGAGGATTTAAATGATTCTTTGATGGTCTAACCTAGTTAAGTATATATCCAAACCTATATACTAATCTACAGTAGAATGAAAATTGTTTCAAATCTTTCACACCCCAAAACAATACTTTTATAATGTACTTTTATCAGCATTATAATTATGCTCAGAATGATATTTTTATATTCAATGAATTTATTTTTTAGCATTCTATATTTGATTTTTCACTCTGATGATTTAGGGAAACTATGGATTACCTATTAAAACATACAGTTTAAAGGGGAAGGTATCACCAGGTAATAGCTTCCAACTTGGGGATTGTATAATCAAGATCCTCTCTGTAAAAAAATATATATATTATTTTTCAGCCACGTACACAGAAAAAAATGACTTTGGGAAACAAATTTTAAAAGGAACTATTGTTTAAAAATACAATCCTTCCACTATTTGCTTAGGTCTAATTAAAAGGTCATTTATTCTATTCCATATTGTACCGATCTAACAAGGGAAAAGAATGAATATATCTGCTAACCTCTTTTCTCAAATTATTCCTATCGCTGAGAGTTACACTAGGGACCCTTTAGTCCTCCAGCCTAATAGCATTATTTTAATGATATGTTATACATATAGTACAATTTTACCTTGAAATGTTTTAGAATTCTTAGGTAGCCCCTGGGATTTATTTAAAAATAGATTATCAGGGTTAGCATTTTAAAAATATTACAGTGTATGTACGTAAGTGTGTGTGTGTGTGTGTTTGGCTTTTGGTTTACAGTTTATTATTGTTGCTGTTGTTGCTGTTACTTGTTGGACTTCTGCTTCAAAACAGTTTGAAAAGAAAAAGTAGCTTTCCTCAGTTCTTTATTACTATGTAATGATATATATAAACCATTGTGTGAGCTCAGTTTTTACCTTCTCCTTTATATATTCTATCCTAGAGATACTTGATATATTATCTAATAGGTAATAGGTCAATTACCTAATATATTATCTAATAGGTAATTATCTAGTAGGTCAAATCAACATCTCTCTCCAATTATAGAAAGAGACTGCTTTCTTAAAATCCTAAACTGTGGGATTTCTCCTCAACTACAGACTTTTCTGTTGATTTCCAACTCAAGCCCAGAGAAGCTCCTACTGCCATTTGGTGCATCCCATTACCACTCTTATAAACAAACTATTTAGGTTTTGCTTCCTAATTTTTTTTTTTAGAAAGAAACAGAGAGTGTGAGTGGGGGAGGGGTAGAAGAAGAGGAGGAGAGAGAGAACCCCAAGCAGGCCCAGCACTTTCAGCACAGAGCCCCATGCAGGGCATGATCCCATGAAGCATGAAATCATGACCTGAGCGGAAATCAAGAGTGGGATGCTTAACCCACTGAACCACCCAGGTGCCCCTCCATTCCCATACTTTTGAAAGCCTCTCTTCATACCTTAAGTTTTGTGTTTCCACTTCTTTTTAAGAGTTTTGTGGAAGACAGGGTTTGTATGTTTCTCATTCCCCTTGTTGTTTTCTATTGATTTCTGCAAGGGAATTATGTTCTGCTGCTGCTATGTTCAAACTGGCAGGCATGCTCTAGTGACTTATGCATGTAGTAGATAATCTTACATTTAATTTTAGTGGTGTTTGAAAATAAATAATGGAATCTGCATTATCCTAATGATGTAAATCTATGTAAGAAACTTCAAGTGAAACGTATCATATCAATCTTCTAATTTCAGTCTCCATATTTTCTAAAATTCTTTGATTTTTAAATCTAGTTTATTATTTTTCTATTTAAAAAAAATTTAATGTTTATTTGTTTTTGAGAGACAGAGAGAGAGTGTGAGCCGGGGAAGGGCAGAGAGAGAGGGAGACACAAAATCTGAAGCAAGCTGCAAGCTCCACCCTGTCAGCACAGAGCTCGATGTGGGGCTCAGACTCATCAACTGTGAGATCATGACCTGAGCAGAAGTCAGACTCTCAACCAACTGAGCCACCCAGGCGCCGCTAGTTTACTATTTTTTTTAACGATTTATCTACTATCGTAAAAGTTTATGTTGACATTTCCCTTATGTTCTGCAGCCATACTGACAATAGCATCAGTTAGGTTCTATAGGATCTTTTGTTCCATATCACTGAAGTTAAAAACCACTGCATAGTAAAGCCAACATTGATATTTCTTTTTTCATAATATGTGAAAAGCCCTTTTTTGAATATTGAAGATTTTGTTTATTTTGGGGGAGTTTTCACTATTATTTAATCAGTGAATGTCACTGATAATCAGAAAAAAAGGAGAAACCTAATAGCAGTAATAAAAACAACTAATCAATATTAAAATCCATAATCTGACAGCTCACAAACAAAAATCTTTAAAGTTAAAATTTTGTAAAGTGAAAAAAGGGTTTTAAGATAATCAAAGGGATAAATTACCCATTAATTTCCAACAGAAACTGAAGTTTCTCATATCCGAATTACCATTTTGACAAAATCGCCTCTGCCTCCTCTCACGTTCAGCATTGCCTTACTTCCGCCTAACATGGTTTTTGCTAACAAAATTAGCATTGTGAACTTTCCCAGAGTCCTCTACCTATAAATGTGCTGTTCTTATTCTAATTTTGTTGTTGTTGTTGTTGTTGTTGTTGTTGCACTCTGTGTCAAATAATAAGATGTTGTTCTTTTCTACTCTTGGTTTTTGTTTGTTTTTAAGTGCTGTTGCATTATTCTTTAAAACCTAGCTTATACATCTCTTCTTAAGACTTCACTGATACCTGCCTTTATGCTATGCTTTTGTTATTTTCTTCCTCTCTTTGTGAAATCATCATACTGCAATATGATTTATTTTACTTGTGTATGATCTTTTTTTTTTTAATTTTTTTTTCAACATTTTTTATTTATTTTTGGGACAGAGAGAGACAGAGCATGAACGGGGGAGGGGCAGAGAGAGAGGGAGACACAGAATCGGAAACAGGCTCCAGGCTCTGAGCCATCAGCCCAGAGCCTGACGCGGGGCTCGAACTCACGGACCGCGAGATCGTGACCTGGCTGAAGTCGGACGCTTAACCGACTGCGCCACCCAGGCGCCCCATACTTGTGTATGATCTTAAAATGATGGCATGTTACATTTTTGCATTCACAGATCTGAGAACAGTTTAGAATATAGAAGTCAATCAGTTAACATTTGGAAAATTGATCATGGGATGAAAATTCCACTAACTGCTTACTAGTATGCTGTCTAAAACTGGCTTATCATCTATGATAAGCTATCTGTTGAGTATTCTTTAAGATGTTTCTAAAATAATTAATGTGCATCTTCTTCTGATTTTTGGGACACACAACCATATAAATCAAACATTTATAGTTTATTTTGATCTCATCAGTATTTCTCAATAACTGGAAATTTGAATATGATATATATTCTCCCCTCCCCAAATTTTGGCTGAAATAATGAAAACAGAATCTCCTTATGGTACTTTATACATAATATCATATTATACAAATATATTAAAAGTAAATTATAAGTCAAAGGGAATTAGTTGAGTACTTGAAGCACTACCATACATGTATTTTATTTCACTTAATTCTGTCTTATCCTCATTTAATTTCTGTTATATTAAAATATTTAATCATAAAACCAACACATGATAATTCTAAAAGTATGAGACAGCTATGAAGTAGAAATGGAAAGTAAATACCACAATAAATAACACTGTCCATGAGCAGTTACTCTTTGTGATTAGTGGACTTTCTACCAACTTTTTTCCTTGTTATATAAAAAACAATTTAATATTTATAAAAGTAGGATCATATGATACTTAAAATGTTATAATGATTTTCCCTGTAATGTTACATAGGATGTATTTTTCATGCATTATGGACTGAATGTTTAGGTACCCCCCCCAAAAAATTCATCTACTGAAGCTATAACCCCCAGTGTGGCTCTACTTAGAGAAGAAATCTCTAAGTAATTTTGGTTAAATGAGATCATAAGGATGGGACTCTGATCCCATAGGAATAGTATCCTTAACAGAAGACATACCAGAGAGCTTTCTCTCTCTCTCTCTCTTTCTCTCTCTCTCCCTCTCTCTGTATGTATACATATATATAGAGAGATATCTATCTATCTATCTATCTATCTATCTATCTATCTATATTTGTATCTATATACAAATGAACAAAGAAGAGGTCATGTGAGCACAAAACAGGATTGTGAGTACCTCTACAATCCAAGAGAGGAGGCCTCAGCCAACCTGTCTTTCTAGCACCAGGATTTTGTATTTCTCAGACTTCAGAACTGTGAGAAATAAATTTCTGTTGTGGAAGCCACCCAGCCTCTCGTATTTTGTTATGGCAGCCTGAAATAGACTAAGAATCAGTTTATATAATATACTGTTAAACATAAGTTAGTTTTATGCTATTTCATTTCATAGTGTATTATATTTTAAATTATTATTACCTAGTACTAGATTTGTAGAATATTTTTGAATTTTCAGCATTTGAAAATTTTTACAGTTATGCCCTATATATAGCTGTTTCACCTCATCTTAAGATAGATTCCTAGAGAGGTAAATACTTGGTCAAAAAATATAAACATCTTAAAGAATTTGATACATACTGTGTTGGATGAAGATTCAAATCAAATATGGTTTCAAATATGACTTAATAGTTTACTAGTTTAATACTCTGAGAAAACCACTGGCTGCTGTTGTAAACACTGTACAAAACAGTCTTCTCCAAAACAGTTTTACATTTTGAGTTGGCCCAGGCATGCATACAGCCATACTGTGGTTTGGGGTTGTGGTTTTTCGCATTTAAACAGTGGTTGAGAATTTCTTCACTGTTCACTTTGGCTTTTAGCAATTTGCCAATTATTGTTTTCATCAAATACTTTCAGTGTAAAGATATCAAAAAAGAACCAAGAAAATGGTCAAGGAAATAATGCCCATGATTTTATCCAACTCTGTTAAATAATTATCTGTGCCTCAGTCTTTCTCTTGGTTTTCTCAATATCCTTCGAACACATTAAAATTGTTTAGATGTCTGAAAGAGGCATTTTTAGGTCAGATCATTTGCTTCTCTTGGAACCAAAATGTATTTGAATTAAATAACTTTATATGTGGTTATAGTTATGTGTAAATTATATATGTAATATATATATTCGTATATATGTTTATATGTAACATATATGTGACACATAAATGTAATGTATATATAAATTGTTACAGCTAACTATAATTATATATTTAGTTTCTAATTATATTTTTATGATATTGTGCTCAGCCCAGACTTGTTGTATTAAGACACATAAAATATAAAATTTTGGTTAGTGACGTGTAGAGGGATATTTATTACTCAAGTTATTCTAAAAACTAACTTGTTTAGGCTTAGTTACATATCTAAAACCCTAAAATTCATATTTAAAATACATATAAGTATGCTTTACAAGTTTTAGATTAATTGCTATTGTGTACTAGTCATTTTCTAGATCTAACTGGTGCTAAAAAAAGGTATGCATGTCAGTGATATTAGAATAATTAACTTTCTCCACAGCAGGTAGTCCCTTCTGTATGATGAGAATGTCACGCTATTATCGGTTTTCCTGCTTACACAGAGGAAGAAGCTTTTTAAATAATATATATCACAGAAAAAAATTCTCATGTTTGATAGTCTGGCATGAAAAATAATCAAGGTTTAAGATATTTTCTTAAATCTTTAAGTAAAATTGAGACCTAGGAAAAGCACTATATTTTCCCTATGCCTTCATTGTGCCTAAAATCTTAATGGTTCTTATCAGGGCAATGGGGATGGGGTGTGTGGTTATGTATCTGAGTTGGAGAAGCAGAGCTGGATATAACACTGTCTCCTAGTTCACGCTTGATTGAATTTTTCCATTGTTATAATTTCTCACTAAATTGCAGTAACCATTGACATCGTTAGCTGGGCACTCTGCAATGTTTATAAATTACCACATTATTATGAATTAATTTTTTGTGGAAGTTTAATTTTATGTCACAAAAAATTTGGTTTAAATGAGACTTTTAACATGAAGTTATTTAAGTTTTATTTTATATTTTGTTTAAAGAAAGAGTAAAGTACTTTAAAAATTATGTGGTTTTGAATTTATATTTAGAGTTTGGGGAGCTTACACACCCTGAAGCTAGGAAGGTTGGTACTACAGACCCAGAACATTTTCCCAGCACATATACATTGAAGGATGAGGGCATGTGTGGGATACGTTTCATTCATTACCTCAGATCACACCTCTTGCTTGCTTTCTGAGACTGCCATCACAACAACTTACATATGTTTCCATTGCGGTCATGAAGCCAGGTTACTATTGCTGGCTCTGCTACTGACACAGAGGTTACCTATGATGACAGTTCCTAGCCATTACCTCACTTGTAAGCTTATATTGATAGTGCGTTGTTTCAGTTCTGTGTTCAGGGCACTCTTCTTCTAATCTAAGGCTTCCTGTTTGCCATTATTTTCCTAAAACATATGAGATCTGCTCAGACCCCAAGTATGTACCACCAGGAAAGTGGAAGGATTTGAAGCTCTTGAGGCAAACTATGGCCAATGGAAAAGAAATTCTATCAATAAATAATTTTCCCTCTTGTCACTTCTCTATGATTTTAGTATATTCCATAATAACTTCATAAACTCTCCATAAAAGTTTCCACTGACACCTTAAGAGTCAGCCTGCCATGATGCTCTAGCCAGCTTGATAAAATATACTTCCTTATACTTGTTCTCCCTCCCTCCCCACTCACTTTTCTTTTCCTATACTCTGCTTCCCTGGAAACTTACTTCCTAATAAACTGTTATGACATAAGCATTTCCTCAGGCACTGCTTTTTACTTTCTAAGAAACTTAAGCTAAGATAGGGAGATGAGAGGCAGAATGAAAAAAAAATGTAGGTACGATTTCTGATCAAACATATTAAAGTCAAGTTGTAGACCCTAGAAGCTTTTATGTATAGAAAATATATGAGATATTGGTGAGATTTATACAGATAAAATAATTCTGCCAATTTTAAGAATGTGTTTCTTATTTGTAGGTGTTGAGGGAAGGGAGAGTAAGTAATAGACTTTGCTACCAAAGCTACCAGATGTACCCTTTCCTATGAAATGTTACATGGATAGGTATTGAAAATTTACGTTAATAGGTTTATAAAATTTTCCAGTCATTCACCTCCAATTATGAATTAATTCATTCACTTAAATATTTAATGAGTACCTGAGGTGGGCCTCATATGTACTGTATGTGTTCTAGCATGTATTCTAACTGTAACAAGAGAAGTAACTCTGTTTTCATTCAGTAAGTATCATAACAAAAGAATAAAACAAAATACGGAATCTGTAGATGGTGATAACTGACAAGAATAAAAATAAAGCAGGATAAGGGTGTTGAGAAGAAAAGAGAAAAGGTAGGCAGGGCCTTTGTAGTGAGATAATATTTGATCAGAGAGACCTCAGGATGTCTCTCAGAGAATCTGACTGTTGGTAGCCAATAGGTCTGTCATTAGTGAAGACAATGATACAGGTGGGTAAAGAAGTTATATAATTATAATAAGTTATAATAAAAAGGAGAGGAAACTAGATAGAGGAGAGACTCTTCTCTACCTCTGACTATAATACTAATGTAGTTGTTTGTAGTTAATATTATTCTTGATAACCTTGAATAAAGACAGAAAATGAAAATTTATTGAGTGCTTATAAAACATGCCAGGCCCTCTTCTAAGCATTTGACATGTTTGGTCATTTAATCTGCACTGGAGCACTGTGTGTGGTAGGTGCTATTTTATCACCATTGTGCAAGTGAGAAAAATGAGGTTTTGAAACCTTAAGAAACTATTCTAAAACCATAGAGATAGCTGTTACAAAACAGAGCCAGAATTCCTGTTATGAAATAATTATGTCACAGGGGCAAAAAATACAGCATAGTGACTAGAGTCAATGCTATTGTAATAATGTATGGTGACAGATGGTAACGACACTTATCCTGGTAAGCCTTGCATAATATATAGAATTGTCAATTCACTATGTTGTACATCTGAAACTAATATAACACTGTATAACAGCTATCCTTCAAAAGAAAAAATTCTAAGCAGACAATCCCTGGGCACAGAGCCCAAAACGTAACCACTGTCTTATGTTGTGTGTGTGTGTGTGTGTGTGTGTACACATATATATATATACACATACACGTACATGTACATGTACATACATATATATGTATATATATATACACACACAACATATATATGTATGTATACATATATATGTGTATATATGTGTATGTGTATGTATATATGTGTATATATATACACATATATATATGTATTTGGGAAACCTCTGGTTGAAGTCCTGTTGTGATTTCAAAGCCGAAGAAAATAAGTAGTGAGAAAATTGTCTCAATTCTCTTCTCGGGCTTTTTCTCAAGAAAACAAAATACATTCATATGTTATAGATTCAATAATACCAACGTTGACTGATCACCTGAATCAAAACCAGTGAGTTTTAAAAGTGTTGTGTTGGCTGCTTCAGATTACTATGTCTCCCTCTCTCTTTGATCCTCCCTCTCTCTCAAAAATATGAATAAACATTAATTTTTTTTTAAAAAAAAAAGGGGGACACCTGGGTGGCTCAGTTGGTTAAGCATTCAACTTCAGCTAAAGTCGTGATCTTGCAGTTTATGAATTCCAGCCCCTTGTTGGGCTCTGTGCTGACAGCTCAGAGCCTGGAGCTTGCTTCAGATTCTGGGTCTCCTCTCTCTGCCCCTCCCCGACTCAAGGTCTGTCTTTCTGTGTCTCTCTCCCTCTCAAATAATGGGTAAACATTAAAAAAATGTTAAATGTTGTGTTGGTTATTTAAATTTTAATTAGTGTATATAGTCCCTTTGCATTTCTGTTTTTGCATTAGCAGTCATCTTAAGGTGAGAGATATCTGGAAATGTTTTTCAGCAATCATTAAATAAAGCAAAATTTCATGAAGCAAACATTATCCAAGAAGTTTGATTAATATTCATGTTTATTTTGTTTAATTACAGAATACAAATTTCACAGTTTAGAATAATAATAGTTTGACAGCTAATTGTTCTAAATAAAAAAATTACATGGTTTTTAAAACCTTAATTCTCAAAAACAAAAATTTTTATATTTCAAAACCTGCCAGAATTATATCTTGGTGAATGTTAAGGACAACCTGTTTTTAGGTTTACATGAAATTTTGTGAAGTGAGCACATTCTTAAATTTTCCGAAAACATAATTGATTTGAATACTTAAAAGAGAATACTTATTTTTGCCCATTGTTAAACTGAATTGAGGCAGATATGCCTTGATTAACCTTCATGTGGCAGTTTCTTTTAATTAGCAGGTCAACTACTTTTCTCATTAATGACATTTTAATTTAAATGAAATTTGAATTGAAAGCACTATTGAACATATATTTTGCATTAGGGAGAGAAAAAAGAGTCTCTCTCTGATATTCTCTTAATATTATTTTCTCTAGGCAAAGGGAGAATTTTTTTAGTTACTATTCTCTCTCTCACTCTCTTCCTCCCTCACCTCCCACAATCATGCTTCCCAGAGTTGCCTGAGATTTCTTTAAATGAAATTGCAAAAATTGTATCTTATGATTAGGTAAGACAATGCTGATTTTTTTTAAATTTGTTAAGTCCTTAGGGTATAGAGAAAGGCAATAAGAGCGAACTGGCAGTATTTCAGTGTTTCTGTTTTTTTTTTTTTTCTAAAGACTTAAATATGTTACTCCCCAGAAATTTGAAGGAAGTTTATTTATTTTTTCTAAAAGTGAAGACTTTATCTAAATTGAAAGTCTTAATTCAAGTGAGCCTACAAATTATTGTAACTGAAAATCTTTAAAAATCTCTCTATCCATCTGGTAAAGTAATATCCCCGTTATTCAAGGGGCAGATTCTCAGCAACTAAAATATTTTCAAATCTAATTTTTGTTCTATTTTAGGACAATAGCCAGAAATACACAAAAACTCCTAGTGAAGCAAATTTATCTTCAGGTTTCCTTAGGAACCCTATGTAAAATGGGGCAACCATTTTACAGACATTTGACATTCTTCATCCATTGGTAAATAAGTCCACGTCACTAAAGTGAACTTGGTAAAATGAAACACTGCCGTTTATAATCCTAAACTGTAGTCAACCATAGAAATTTAAATTACGTGTAGAATACTAAATATTAATGTTTAGAAATGTTTACCAAAAAGTCATTTAACATACAAATGTCCGTGGTCTTGAAAAATCAGTATTTTTTTCAGATGATGTTAGAAAGGTAAATACATCTACATATTAGATGCTATATTCTAGATGGAATACTTACTAATGTTTGTGAGTTCATGTAATTTATATGGAATTTAGTGATATGAGTTGACTTTTCAATGTTCCATGAGTTACATGAAGAACAACTCTAGTTGTTAGTTTTTAACCAAAGCCTTCTTAAACTTGGTGAACATGCATTAATTTTTAGAATTCCCCCTTAGATATTAGGATATCTTATTTGGCTGACTAGAATATTGTATCTCAATTCAATCTGATAATATACCTGGCCTTATAATACTTTGTTTAATTAAAATATTACTCTGGGACTGTTGTGGTTTTACCATAAATGAAATTATGGAAATGTAGTAATATGCAAGATTGTGTGTTTTAAAGTTTAGTCATTTGTGATGTAGAGACAAACAAGTTGTCAGTAAGTTTCGTGTGTATTTTCCTTTCCCAGAATCATGTGTGATTTATAATTCATAAAAATTGTTTTAAGGGGGAATAAGAATGCCTACGATGTGATCTCTATGTCTCTCTGGGATAGTTATAGGAGTACTGTACATTTTATTTACTAGGGCTGTATAGTAAGAAGGTACTTAGAAATCTCATCTCTCCTTGAAGCTGAAGGAATAATGTATGTGCATAAAACAATATTTACTACAGTGCTAGGAGGTATATAAATATTACTGCTAGGGTAGCTGATTAGGTTGTCTCAGTGCACTTTCTCTGCTTCTATGTATTTGTGTTTGTTGCTATTTTTTACTTGCTTTATTTTGGCTTTCAATTCCATCTACTTCACAGGCTTTCCAAAATATGACCACTGTGCACTCAAGGTTAACTTAGTGACATGAAAGAGTTAAGCTGTTTGCTTCCATGTTTAAATTACTTCCAGAAAATAACTTAAGCTTTGGAGAGACTAAACCCAAATTTGGAGATACCAGAACCCAGGGTTGAGTTTTGAAGTCTTAAAAAGTAATGGGCATTTGGATATGACCTTGATAAAAATGAACAAAGAAGATTTCCCATTTCCAGTTCCCCTCACACTGTCCTATTACTCTAGTTTGAAATGATAACTATTATAGAACTCATTCACCATGAATGGAAGAATTATCCCCTATTAAAATGTAAATGCCCCGGAAAAGACAGTACAAGAATCAATCAATCATTTATACCTTAATGAGAAGTAGTCACTCAAACTCTCCCAACATTATAGTTATCTGAAATTGAACATTGATAGGATGGAGATGAGACATAAGCACTTTGGGAACCAAAAGTAGGAAGGAAATAAAATAAAAGGAAAAGGAGAGAGTGTCCAGAATAACAGCACTATTTACACTGTTATAAAAAGGTTGACTCACAGATGACAAACAATTATTGGCGGTAGTGTGTTTAGCTCAAGAAAAGACTGCTATTGTAAAGCCTTCATGTGGCACACTGCCCATAAGGGGAAAAAATAGTCTCTTTGCTCTCTTCCTTACCTGAAGACTACCATTCATGCTGAAGTGTGCTGACATATCATCCCAGTATGGATAGGGATTTGTATCTATTCAGTCAGGTTGAGTGTACTTGATTTAAGAATACAAAAATAAACACATGTGTCCTGTATTTATCAGAGATGCACGGGAAACAATTTATAAAAATGGTCTTCACTTTTTAAAATTGTCCTGTGTGTGATTTAAATAAAAATATTTTTTAGATCATGTAAAATGTCTGTGATTAACAACTATTTAGTTTAAATATAATTTTTTTGAAAAAAATGTCTATTTAGCAAGGCAACATACCTTCCAATTCTTTTGTACTGATACTCTTGTTGCAAATTGAATACAGTAGTATGTTTTGCACAGCAATTAAATAGTTCATTAATCTATCATTGCCATCTTCATCACCAGCTTTGGGTATGTGTGTGTGTGTGTGTGTGTGTGTGTGTGTGTGTGTGTGTGTATTCGTTCAGAATTAAACATGAGAGAGTCACACATGAGCTAACAAGTGGTTGGCTTCAAGGACAATTCTTGAAGGCCCTTTAAGAATAATTCTCTCTCCTCTTTCATGATAATTTGTTGAAAGGCAGACAAAGATGTCTGTATTTTGTTTATTAAGCAGATATATCATGCATATAATATATGATATATTGTATCATACATATATTATACACTGTATGTATTATGTTATTATATGTGAACTTATATATGTTATACAAGAACACTTATATTATTGAATTGACCCTAGCCATAACAAATTATAATAAAATGAGTACGTGTTATATTAGAATAGTTTAATCAGTTGAGAAATCTCTTTTAGGTCTGAGGGTTCAATAACATGAATTTGATGTTATAATAATAAAGTTCATAATAAAATTCATCTAATTTAATTAAAGACAATTCAGTTTGTTTGCTTTTACCAAAAATACTTTAAAAAGTTTATAACTAGTATGACACACTGTACCATGATGTATAATATTTGGCTTGTGTACCTGAACAATCAGGAATAAGATCTTATCTCTGTTATTAAGGTATTTTTTAAATTAAATTAAATTAAATTTTATATAATTTAATTTCATTTAATTTTAATTTTTTTTAATTTAATTTTTTAATATGAAATTTACTGTCAAATTGGTTTCCATACAATACCCAGTTCTCATCCCAAAAGGTGCCCTCCTCAATACGTATCACCCACCCTCCCCTCACTCCCACCCCCCATTGACCCTCAGTTTGTTCTCAGTTTTTAAGAGTCTCTTATGCTTTGGCTCTCTCTCACTCTAACCTCTTTTTTTTTTTTCCTTCCCCTCCCCCATGGGTTTCTGTTAAGTTTCTCAGGATCCACATAAGAGTGAACACATATGGTATCTGTCTTTCTCTGTATGGCTTATTTCACTTAGCATCACACTCTCCAGTTTCATCCACGTTGCTACAAAGGGCCATATTTCATTCTTTCTCATTGCCACGTAGTATTCCATTGTGTATATAAACCACAATTTCTTTATCCATTCATCAGTTGATGGAAATTTAGGCTTTTTCCATAATTTGTCTATTATTGACAGTGCTGCTATAAACATTGGGGTACAAGTGCCCCTATGCATCAGTATTCCTGTATCCCTTGGGTAAATTCCTAGCAGTGCTACTGCTGGGTCATAGGGTAGGTCTATTTTTAATTTTTTGAGGAACCTCCACACTGTTTTCCAGAGTGGCTGCACCAGTTTGCATTCCCACCAACAGTGTAAGAGGGTTCCCGTTTCTCTACATCCTTGCCAGCATCTATAGTCTGCTGATTTGTACCTTTTAGCCACTCTGACTGGCATGAGGTGATATCTGAGTGTGGTTTTGTATTGTATTTCCCTGATGAGGAGCAACATTGAGCATCTTTTCATGTGCCTGTTGGCCATCTGGATGTCTTCTTTAGAGAAATGTCTATTCATGTTTCTGCCCATTTCTTCACTGGGTTATTTGTTTTTTGGGTGTGGAGTTTGGTGAGCTCTTTATAGATTTTGGATACTAGCCTTTTGTCCAATATGTCGTTTGCAAATATCTTTTCCCATTCTGTTGGTTGACTTTTAGTTTTGTTGATTGTTCCCTTTGCAGTGCAGTAGCTTTTTATCTTCATGAGGTCCCAATAGTTCATTTTTGCTTTTAATTCCCTTGCCTTTAGGGATGTGTCAAGTAAGAAGTTGCTGCGGCTGAGGTCAGAAAGCTTTTTTCCTGCTTTCTGCTCTAGGGTTTTGATGGTTTCCTGTCTCACATTCAGGCCCTTTATCCATTTTGAGTTTGTTTTTGTGAATGGTGTGAGAAAAGTGGTCTCGTTTGATCCTTCTGCATGTTGCTGTCCAGTTCTCCCAGAACCATTTGTTAAAGTGACATTTTTCCCTTGGATATTCTTTCCTGCTTTGTCAAAGATTAGTTGGCCATAATTTTTTGGGTCTAGTTCTGGGGTTTCTATTCTATTCCATTGGTCTATGTGTCTGTTTTTGTGCCAATACCATGCTGTCCTGATGATTCATCTTTGTAGTAGAGGCTAAAGTCTGGGTTGTGATGCCTCCCACTTTGGTCTTCTTCAAAATTACTTTGGCTATTCAGGGCCTTTTGTGGTTCCATACAAATTTTAGGGTTGCTTGTTCTAGCTTTGAGAAGAATGCTGGTGCAATTTTGATTGGGATTGCATTGAATATGTAGATAGCTTTGGGTGGTATTGACATTTTCACAGTATTTATTCTTCCAATCCATGAGCATGGAGTGTTTTTCCGTTTCTTTATATCTTCTTCAATTTCCTTCATAAGCTTTCTAAAGTTTTTAGCATACAGATCTTTTACATCTTTGGTTAGCTTTATCCCTAGGTATTTTATGTTTCCTGGTGCAATTGTGAATGGGATCAGTTTCTTTATTTGTCTTTCTGTTGCTTCATTTTTAGTGTATAAGAATGCAACTGATTTCTGTACATTGATTTTGTATCCTGCAACTTTGCTGAATTCATGTATCAGTTCTAGCAGACTTCTGATGGAGTTTATTGGGTTTTCCATGTATAATATCATGTCATCTGCAAAAATGAAATCTTGACTTCATCTTTGCCAATTTTGATGCCTTCGATTTCCTTTTGTTGTCTGATTGCTGATGCTAGAACTTCCAGCACTATGTTAAACAACAGCGGTGAGAGTGGACATCCCTATCGTGTTCCAGATCTCAGGGAGAATGCTCTCAGTTTTTCAACATTGAGGATGATATTAGCTGTGGGCTTTTCATAAATGGCTTTTATGATCTTTAAGTATGTTCCTTCTATCCCGACTTTCTCGAGGGTTTTTATTAAGAAAGCATGCTGAATTTTGTCAAATGCTTTTTCTGCATCGATTGACAGGATCATATGGTTCTTATCTTTTCTTTTATTAAGTGATGTCTCACATTGATTGATTTGCGAATGTGGAACCAGCCCTGTAGCCCAGGAATGAATCCCACTTGATCATGGTGAATAATTCTTTTTATATGCTGTTGAATTCGATTTGCTAGTATCTTATTGAGAATTTTTGCATCCATATTCATCAGGGATATTGGCCTGTCATTCTCTTTTTTTACTGGGTCTCTGTCTGGTTTAGGAATCAAAGTAATGCTGGCTTTATAGAATGAGTCTGGAAGTTTTCCTTCCCTTTCTATTTTTTGGAATAGCTTAAGAAGGATAAGTATTATCTCTGCTTTAAATGTCTGGTCGAATTCCCCAGGGAAGCCATCTGGTCCTGGACTCTTATTTGTTGGGAGATTTTTGATTACTGATTCAATTTCTTCGCTGGTTGTGGGTCTGTTCAAGCTTTCTATTTCTTCCTGTTTGAGTTTTGGAAGCGTGTGGGTGTTTAGGAATTTGTCCATTTCTTTCAGTTTCTCCAGTTTGTTGCCATATAATTTTTCATAGTATTCCCTGATAATTGCTTGTATCTCTGAGGGATTGGTTGTAATCATTCCATTTTCATTCATGATTTTATCTATTTGGGTCATCTCCCTTTTCTTTTTGAGAATCCTGGCTAGAGGTTTATCAATTTTGTTTATGAAAAAAATAAAATAAAAAAAAACCAACTCTGGGTTTCCTTGTTCTGTTCTACAGTTTTTTTAGAATCTATATTGTTTATTTCTGATCTGATCTTTATTATTTCTCTTCTTCTGCTGGTTTGGGGTGTCTTTGCTGTTTTGCTTCTATTTCCTTTAGGTGTGCTGTTAGATTTTGTATTTGGGATTTTTCTTGTTTCTTGAGATAGGCCTGGATTGCAATGTATTTTCCTCTCAGGACTGCCTTCGCTGCATCCCAAAGAGTTTGAATTATCGTATTTTCATTTTCGTTTGTTTCCATATATTTTTTAATTTCTTCTCGAATTGCCTGGTTGACCCACTCATTCTTTAGTAGGGTGTTCTTTAACCTCCACGCTTTTGGACGTTTTCCAGACTTTTTCCTGTGGTTGATTTCAAGCTTCATAGCATTGTGGTCTGAAACTATGCATGGTATGATTTCAATTCTTGTATTCTTATGAAGGGCTCTTTTGTGACCCAGTATGTGATATATCTTGGAGAATGTTTCATGTGCACTTGAGAAGAAAGTATATTCCATTGCTTTGTGATGCAGAGTTCTAAATATATCTGTCAAGTCCATCTGATCCCATGTATCATTCAGGGCCATTGTTTCTTTATTGATCCTGTATCTAGATGATCTCTCCATTGTTGTAAGTGGAGTGTCAAAGTCCCCTGCAGTTACCACATTTTATCAATAAGGTTGCTTATGTTTGTAATTGTTTTATATATTTGGGGGCTCCTGTATTCAGTTCATAGACATTTATAATTGTTAGTTCTTCCTGATGGATGGACCCTGTAACTATTATATAATATCCTTCTTCATCTCTTGTTACAGCCTTTAATTTAAAGTCTAGTTTGTCTGATATAAGTATGGCTACTCCAGCTTTCTTTTGACTTCCAGTAACATGATAGATAGTTCTCCATCCCCTTACTTTCAATCTGAAGGTGTCCTCAGGTCTAAAATGAGTCTCCTGTGGACAGCAAATAGATGGGTCTTGTTTTTTTTATCCATTATTATACCCTGTGTCTTTTGATTGGAGCATTTAGTCCATTTACATTCAGTGTTATTTTTGAAAAATATGGGTTTAGAATCATTGTGATGTCTATAGGTTTCATGCTTGTAGTGATGTCTCTGGTAGTTTGTCTCACAGGATTCCCCCTTAGGATCTCTTGTAGGGCCGGTTTACTGGTGATGAATTGCTTCAGTTTTTGTTTGTTTGGGAAGACCTTTATCTCTCCTTCTATTCTGAATGACAGACTTGCTGGATAAAGGATTCTTGGCTGCATATTTTTTTCTGTTCATCACATTGAAGATTTCCTTCCAATCCTTTCTGGCCTGCCAAGTTTCAGTAGATAGGTCTGCTAACACCCTTATGCGTCTATCTTTGTATGTTAAGACCTGTTTATCCCTAGCTGCTTTAATAATTCTTTCTTTATCCTTGTATTTTGCCAGTTTCACTATGATATAGTGTGCAGATCAATTCAAGTTACGTCTGAAGGGAGTTCTCTGTGCCTCTTGGATTTCAATGCCTGTTTCCTTCCCCAGATCAGGGAAGTTATCAACTACGATTTGTTCAAGTACACCTTCAGCCCCTTTTTCTCTCTCTCTTCCTCCTCTGGAATCCCTGTTATATGGATATTATTGTGTTTCATCGCATCACTTAGTTCTCTAATTCTCCCCTCATACTCCTGGATTTTTTTATCTCTCTTTTTCTCAGCTTCCTCTTTTTCCATAATTTTATCTTCTAATTCACTTATTCTCTCCTCTGCCTCTTCAACCCGAGCTGTGGTCGCCTCCATTTTATTTTGCACCTCATTTATCGCATTTTTTAGCTCCTCCTGTTTCTTAGTCCCTTGATCTCTGTAGCAATAGGTTCTCTGCTGTCCTCTATACTTTTTTCAAGCCCAGAGATTAATTTTATGACTATTAATTTAAATTCATTTTCTGTTATATTGTTAAATCGTTTTTGATCAATATGTTAGCTGTCGCTATTTCCTGTAGTTTCTTTTGAGGAGAAATCTTCCGTTTCATCATTTTGGGTAGTCCCTGAGGTGACTCCAAACTGCAGGCACTTCCCCTGTGCTGTCTGGAGTAACTTGTGTTGGTGGGTGGGGCCGCAGTCAGACCTGATGTCTGCCCCAAGCCCACCGCTGGGGCCACAGTCAGACTGGTGTGTACCTTCTCTTCCCCTCTCCCAGGGTCAGGACTTACTGAGGAGTATTGTGGCCCCTGTCTGGGCTACTTGCACACTGCCAGGCTTGTGGTGAGGCTTCTATGGGATCTGGCATATTAGCTGGTGTGGATCCGCAAGGTGCACAGGGGCAGGAGGGGCAGGCTAAGCTAGCTATGCCTTGGGTGGTCCGCTGCAGGAAGGGCCCTGTGGCTCTGGGAGGGAGGCAGACCTCTCGGAGGGATGGATCCACAGAAGCACAGCGTTGGGTGTTTGCATGGTGCAAGCAAGTTCCCTGACAGGAACTGGTTTCCTTTGGGATTTTGGCTGGGGGATAGGAGAGGGGGATGGCGCTTCCCAGTCCTTTGTTCCCCGCCAAGCTTAGTTCTGTCCTCTGGGGCTCAACAACTCTCCCTCCCGCTGCTCTCTGAGCATAGCTGTTGACTTATAATATTACAGATGTTAAGTCCTGCAGGCTGTCAGAACACACTCTGTCTGGGCCCTCTATTTTTGTGAGCCAGACTTGGGGGCTCTGCCTTGCTGGGCAGGCTGTCTCTCCACCGCCCTGGCTCCCTCCCGCCAGTCCATGTAGCTCGCACCACCTCTCTGCCCTTCCTACCATCTTCTGTGGACCTCTCATCTATGCTTGGCTCTGGAGAGTCCGTTCTGCTAGTCTTCTGGCATTTTTCTGGGTTATTTAGGCCGATGTGGGTAGAATCTAAGTGATCAGCAGGACGCGGTGAGCCCAGTGTCCTCCTATGCCACCATCTTCCCTGCTCCACCTATTAAGGTATTTTCAAATACATTTTTTGATTAGATATACTCATTTAACTCTACTAAGCAATATTCTTAAAGATATTTTTATGTTACGATTTTCTGACTAGCTGTTTGTTTACATTTTACATTACATTTACATTTACATTACATTACTTGCATTTTGTTTTTGACTTTTTAACTTATTTTTATTTAGCTCTTGGGGTAAAATTATAAGAAAAAATATAAACTAAAAAAGTATAATAAGACTTGTGGGTAAGTTAATTATCTTTATCTCTTGGTGAAAAGTCTCTTATTATCCTCATGTTATATTTTCAATAAGCAAGACACTTAAAAAATTATTGGTTAGTTCTGTAATGTCAGACACAATTTAAACTGAGAACATAGAAAAAGTAATATGCTCATTGTAAGTTCATATTTTCCATTTCTATTTTAATATGCCATCTGTTGTTTTACTTGTTTACTCAAGAACACATAAACAATACCATGCATTTATACTTATTAAAGATGATATTTTATTTAGCTGGATATCTGAAGGATTTCACTCTAAGAAGTTCTTACTGATATAGTTTGGAGCTTTAATATTCAGTAAAAATTGTCATTTTTTTCACTACTAAAAGGAAAAATCAAAAGAAAACCTAAAGACAAATCACAACTGTCTAAATTTTATAGTATTTTTCTCTTTTCAACAGTCAGCATCAAAATTGTGAAGTAAATTGCTTTTGAATACTTCTGTACCAGATGTCAGCCATCTTGCTTATCACTGAACAAGCCACATTTGAACTAAACAGCTCAGTATCGCATTGAGGGATGTGGTTGCTGATTGAACACAGGTGTAATGGTTGATATACTGTCACACAGTCTGACGTTAACCTAAGATCTCTGTTGAAATAGTTATTACTGATGGCACGAAATGTAATTGCTAATTTTCTGCCTGAGTGGTTACATATTTTCTCTAAATCTTAAGAGTTATTCATCCTTTTCCCACTGCCCATTCCTCAGAGTTTAAGGCAGATGTGTCAGTGGTCCATGGACCAGTAATTGAACCTGTCACTTGCAATCTACTGATTTCATTCTTCAGAAATGTGACTACTGCTTTATTCACTCTCCTGCTTATTTTTCTCTAGGTATCAAATGTCTTACTTGAACCTAAGCTAACCAATATTCATTGTTTACCTTTAAGAGCCTCTTTGGTCACTGAGCAAAGGAATTGTGGGTGACTCAAATCTGATTACTTTTTAGTATTTCTGGTTTTAGATTCTTGGCTTTCAAATGAATTGGTTCTTTATAAGCCTAATTATAATAAATCAGTCAACTGTACTGTGAGCATAAAAAGTGTAGAGGTATAGTGGAGAAAGGAGTGGGAGACTGGGATAGATTAGCTAATCCTATCTGAATGAATAGTTTCTTAGAATGACTTAGCATAACTTAAGCTGCTGTGTGCTAGAATTTTCCAGAACTTTACTGAGTGCTAATGCTTAGTGCCTGATGATCAGCCAGTGCTTAGTGGTTTTAACAATAAATATTCTGTCATAAATTCAGTTCCAATAAATTTTCTACTTTCATTTTGGTTTCTACTAAAACAATTCAGTTACATCATGGTCCGTAGTAAAAGAAAAGGAGAGACAGTATATGTTGAATTTGTGCTTAGAGAATTTTCCATAAAGATTATTTGATGCCACAACTAAAGGAGAAATGTCATATTTTAAGTTATATTCCATTTTAGCTTTTCAAAATTGCATATTTATAAGATTTCTAAGTCTAAAACCATAATTAATTTGTGTGACTTAAGTTTTCTTTATATGTGACTTCTGAGGCATTTTAACCTGGCCTCCAAATATCCATTTTCAGGTTATAGAAACAAAGCATGTACAATGAATGGGTAAACTTTGAAAAAGGATGGGCATTATGAAATTGAGTCTGAGGAATGGAATTTGGTTAAAATGGAAATTAAGAAGTAGAAGTCATGAAGAGCTGGAAAAGATAAGTCACAGAGCAGGCAGGGATGAAATATAGTTTGGGGGGAAATGTTGTCTTGACCCGGTTTTTTGACCCTGGCTAGAGGCTAGTCAGTTCCCATTCTTGAGTAAGTAAGTCCTCACCCCAGCCCCTTTCCTTATAAGACACATACTCCAGGACCACCGTGTTAACCATAATTCCCCTTAAGACCAAGTATCAGACAAAGAGGTAAAGCACCTTCTTAAACCCCAGACATTTAAACTAGCCATTCCACAGGAAACCTCCCCAAACCCATTAATCCCACCTGATTTTCCCCCAACAGCTCTAGCTTCCTTTTACTCTGTCCTCAAGTACAACCCTCTGTGTGATCCTGCCTGGCACCATCTCTGTTTTGGAGTTTTACCTTTCATCTATCTGAATGTCATTGTGATGTGCCCTGTCGTCAAAAGAATCTTTAAATCTTATAAACTAAGGGATGTCTAGGAATAATATGAGAGATAATAGATATTAAAGGTCAAGATGTCAAGAATCCATCAGTTAGAAAAAGAGCAAAGGAAAATAGTTTCCAAAGTTTGATTTCAAGTGGAAGGTTATGGTCTTACTTAGGTAGGCCATGCCACAAGATGTTATTTCTATGCCTAGTAAAGTACCTTGTGATTCTCATTGCCAAACATTTTTCTATCTCAATTTAGAAACTGCCAACATAATCTACTCATTTTCTGAAGGCCAAATATAGGTATTGCTTCTTTTCCTTAAGAGCATACTTAATATACAATAAAGTCAGCATGTACAAAGTGTATCATTTGACTAGTTTTCACATTTGAATATATCTTCAAAAGCATCACCAAAAACAAGATAATAAACACATACATCACTCAAAAGACTCCTCACTGCCCTTCATAATCTCTCTTTCTCATCCCTTCCCAACCATCTCTCCCAGCTCTCATCCCTGTCTCAAGGCAACTGATCTGCATCTGTCACTACAAACTGCTTTGCATTTTCTAGAATTTTATGTAAATGGAATCATACAGTATAAGCTCCTTTATGTCAGACTTCTCTCACACAACATTATTATTTCATAATTCACCCACATTGCACACATCAATGATTTGTATATTGCTTTAATGAGTCTTATCACACTATGTGAACATAGCACAATTTGTTTATCCATTCATCTGTTGGTGAATATTTGAGTTATTTAACGTTTTGGATTATTACAAAAAAAGCTGCTGTGAACACCTGTGTATCCATTTTTGTATGAACATAAATTTTCATTTTTTCATTTTCTTGGGTAAATAGCTGAGACTGAGAAAGTTAGATCATATGGAAGCTGCATGTTTTTCAATGTTTATTTATTTTTGAGAGACAGAGAGACAGAACATGGCGGGGAGCGGAGGAAGGGGCAGAGAAAAAGGGAGACACAGAAGCTGAAGCAGGCTCCAGGCTCTGAGCTGTCAGCACAGAGCCCAACGTGGGGCTCAAACTCATGAGTCGTGAGACCTTGACCTGAGATGAAGTCAGACGCTTAACCGACTGAGCTGCCCAGGCACCCCTGAAAGCACCCCTGAATTTTTTTTTTGTATTTTTAAGAAGCTATCAAACTGTTTTCCAGAGTGGCTCTAATATTTTGCATTCCTACCATGAGTCTTATGAAAGGTCCTTTTCCTCCACATCCTTGCAAGCACTTGATATGGTCAGGCTTTTTAATATAAGCCAATTTTATAGGTGATTGGTGGTATCTCATCATAGTTTTATTCTGCATTTTTCTAATGGCTAATGATGTTTAGATTTTTCATGTCCAGATTTGTGATCCATACATATTCTTTGAAGTTATTAAATTATTTAACAAATGAATTAAATTATGCCCAATTTTGGTTGTTGAGTTTTTTGTTTTGTTATTATTGAATTTTGATTGTGTTGTATTTAATATAAGTTCCTTATCAAGTATATCATTTTCAAGTAGTTTGACCTCTCATTCTCTCAATAATGTCTACTGAAGAGCAGCAATTTTAAATATTAATAAAGTCTATGGCAATGTTCTTGATTCCCCTAATATTTCTACTTACAAGTTTATCTCAAAAATATTTACTTTTTACATTGGATAACCTCTATCCCTCTCCTAGAAGCTCTCATCTCTTTTTTTACAGTCACAATAATCTCTTAAATCTATGCTTTCAAGTTTTACCCACCACCCTATCCACAGTACTTTATCCGGCACCTTTAAAAATACCTGATTAAAACTTTTCTGTAGTTTCCCACTGGGTTTGTTAAAGCAAAAAGTCTTTTACATAGTCTGTAATGAATGTCCTTCATGGTCTGGCCCCTGTGTGATTCTCATACCTCACTTTATATACCACATTCTCTCCTGATCATTATATTTCATCAATATCATCTTTCTTTCTATTCATCTTACAGGTCATTTTCTACATTAGGGCCTATGCCCATGCATTTTTTTCTCTGCCTGGGTTGTTTGTTTGACTATTTGACTTGTCTGCTATCCCTGACTATAGAATGGAACCTTCCAGGTGGCTTATGTTTAAATCCCATATCTTGTTATTCCTCCCTTCCTAATTTCAGGAATAGGATAAAGTAAACATACCTAAACAGTTGCTGAATAAATATATAAATGAGTAAATACATTTAATAATTCTATACATTCATTAATCCTGACTTGAATTTAATATAATTTAATTTTCTGTTTATTATCAGTAGTCACCTAGGATGAGGTTATCATTACCACCAATAATGGGTACTTATGGAATAGATGAGACAGTGAGAATTATCACAGTTTAAACTAGCAAAGATTGATGTAGAATATAGATGTCTAGACACATAAAGACTAGCGATAATGCAACTAAAATATGAATCAGATTCTGATCCAAATTCTGTCTTCACTCTAGGCTATTTAGAGATTTCCTAAGACTTAACACTGATTTAAGCAAAAGGTGAGTAGCCTAGTTAGTGTTCCTAGAGCAAACAGAAACACAAAAGCATCAAAAGAAAACTCTGGAATGCCATAACATGTAGTTTATGCCTGAATGCTGTAATGTGGTTAGAAACATGTGCAGCAGCTTGTAGCCTTGTGTCTAAATTTTCTGATAGATATTTGTCAATTCTTACCCTTGATTATCGAGTTGAAAATTTCTACGATAAGCTATGGAAAAACCAAGTTTTAAGATCTGAAAGACTCCTTTATACCCTTTTACTATGCTTTGTTCATTCTTTACTTTTAATGAGATATGCCACTAGCTGAAGGCAAAGAAACACCCTGTTTCTATGTAATAGAGGTTCTCAATATATTGTTTTCCTGCTAAATCATTTTTTTTCAGAATGTTAATTAAGCTACAGGGTAAATTTTCCTCTAAAAGTGTCTTTTTGCTAACTTTGCAACACACACTCTTATATTCATTAGTGTGATTATCCAGCATCCTCAGGGGTCCAGGTGATGCTCTTCTATGACAAAGCATGGAGCTGATTAGGCATCAGGAGATCCTTTTCTTCCCCCTACTCTCCTAAAATATCTCAATGATAGTAATGATCTGCTTACATTATTTTGGAATCCTGCTTTGAATTTACTACTCTGACTAAAGTAACAGTAAATATTCTAATGATATTAAAATTGTCTTATTAAAATGATAGGAGTTGCTAGGATATTTAGAGGCTCCTTCTATTCTACAAGGTACCTGGTTTCTTATGAGCAACACTGAATATTTCTTGTTGTAGCAAGAATCCATATTTTATATAGATTTCAAAGCTTATATGAAAGGAAAAAGACAAGTATCAGTAATTGTTTATTTTGTCATTGTAAACTATTATTTTCCTGTTCACAGTGATGATGGGAAATGAACAACTATCCTTGGATATCACTTTCTATCCTATACTTCGAGTCCAAATATTAATAGGTCTTAAATGTACATGTGTGCATGCATAAAAGCATAAATTTCTCAATGTTAATTCAAAATTCATCCTTAATCGTAGTTGCTTCAACCAATATTGTGGTCTTTTTCATTGTAATTTAACAAACACACTATCAGATATTACAAAATGCTTGGGTGCTTTTCTTGAATTATCATTATATTAGTTTTAATTTATATGATAATTTTTGTATGTTCAAAACTTATACAATAATATATGCTGTTTACAACAATTCCAAACAGTGCAATGTGTATGAAGAAAAATATTCTTCCCTCCTTCATTAATTTTTCCAGCCATAGTGTTTAAATAATGCTATAAAGAATATGAGTTTTCATTCTTTTCCTAATGTTGTATAAATGTACAAGCAGTTAATTTAGCTTTCTATCTTCCTCTCTTTTAATTTTTAATAAAAATCGAGATTACTTGCTACTTATTTTTCAATACTTCGTCTTGGATAATTTTTCAGCCAGTACATATAAATCTCACTTTTCTTTATTTCGCATAGTTTAGGAATCATGATTTAGTGAATCATTTCTTCACTTGTGGACTTTCAGGATGTTGTTAGTATTTTAATTTTGCAAATAATGCTGCAATAAACTGACTTGTGAATGAAATTACCTAGTTAAAATGTTACAAAAATGTATTATGTTCTTCTGAATTACACTTTTGCTATTGTCCTGAGACAAATAGGTTTTCTGAAGTCTACTGTAAAAACAAAAGCAACTCTAGCACTGATTAGTCTTTCAAAATAAATCATAATTACACATAACTAAACTAACTTCATCAGGAATACATACCACTTTTTAGACAGTCATCTTTTTTTGCATGGCTTTTGTTGAGAGAAAATGAAAGCCAGGGGAAAAAAGTTTTTAAGACACAGATATTAGAAATATAAAATATCCCATCAATTAGTTGGCAGTTCTCTTCTATAATAGAAATAAATCCTGCAGAAGTAAGTTGGTTTTATCCACGACAACTTTAAATATCTCTGAAAAATTAAATTCCTGTAGAAAATTGTTTTATAGTTGAATTGTTCATTTTATTATTTCTCATGTATCAGTCATCAGAGCTTATTTTGGATTAGTTTTGATTTAAGACTTTAGTTAATTTAATAATAATTCTATACAGAAACAATGTTTATTAACTAGGTAGTAGAGATGGTAAGTTCTCATTTTACCAGAT